>NW_027227832.1:0-66193 GCF_037783145.1 Equus przewalskii | reverse complement strand
CCAGCTTCTCCGGCAGGTGGTCCTGGTACGTCTGAGAGGTGGTTCCGCCATGGCTGGCAGGTGATTCCGGACCGTCCCCCAGGTGGTTCTGGCCTAGCCAGCAGTTGATATTGGCCTGTCCGGCAGGTGGTTCCAGCGAGTCGAACAGGTGGCTCCGGCGTGCTCGGCAGGTGGTTCCGGTCTGTCCGGTAGGTGATTCCGGCGTGTCCGGCACGTGCTTCCGGCACGTCTGAGACGTGGTTCCGGCATGAGCGACAGGTGATTTCGGAGTGTCCGCCAGGTGGTTCTGGCGTACCCGGCAGGTGATTTTGGCGTGTCCGGCAGGTGGTTCAGGCGAGTTGAGCAGGTGGTTGCGACGTGCTCGGCAGGTGCTTCCGGCGTCTCCGGCACGTGTTTCTGGCACATCTGACTGGTGGTTCCGGCATGCCCAAAAGTTGATTCCGGTCTGTCCGGTAGGTGGTTCCGGCGTGCACGGCACGTGGTTCTGGTACGTCTCAGAGGTGGTTGCGTATGCCCAACAGGTGATTCCGGACTGTCCGCCACGTGCTTCTGGCACGTCTGAGAGGTGGTTCCAACATGCCCGGCAGGTCATTTCGGAGAGTCGTCCAAGTGGTTCTGGCGTAGCCCGCAGGTGATTTTGGCGTGTCCGGCAGGTGGTTCCGCCGTGCTCGGCAGGTGGTTCAGGCATGGGCGTCACGTGGTTCCAGTCTGTCCAGGACGTGTTTCCAGCTTCTCCGGCAGGTGGTTCTGGTACGTCTGAGAGGTGGTTCCGCCATGGCTGGCAGGTGATCCCGGACTGTCCCCCAGGTGGTTCTGGCATAGCCAGCAGTTGATATTGGCCTGTCCGGCAGGTGGTTCCAGCGAGTCGAACAGGTGGCTCCGGCGTTCTTGGCAGGTGGTTCCGGTCTGTCCGGTAGGTGTTTCCGGCGTGTCTGGCACGTGCTTCCGGCACGTCTGAGAGGTGGTTCCGGCATGCGCGGCAGGTGATTCCGTAGTGTCCGCCAGGTGGTTCTGGCATACCCGGCAGGTGATTTTGGCGTGTCCGGCAGGTGTTTCTGGCGAGTCGAGCAGGTGGCTCCGGCATGCTCGGCAGGTGCTTCCGGCGTCTCCGGCACTTGGTTCTGGTGTGTCTGAGAGCTGGTTCCGGCATGTCCGGCAGATGATTCCGGAGTGTCCGCCAAGTGGTTCTGGCATACCCAGCAGGTGATTTTGGCGTGTCAGGGAGGTGGTACCGGTGAGTCGAGCAGGTGGTTCCGGCGTGCTCGGCAGGTGGTTCAGGCGGTTCTGGCAGGTGGTATCCGTCTGTTCGGGGTGTGGTTCCAGCATCTCATGAACACGTTTCTGGCACGTCTGAGATGTGGTTCCAGCCGGCCCGACAGGTGTTTCCGCAGTGTCCGCCAAGCGGTTCTGGCGTAGTTGGCAGGTGATTTTGGCATGACTGGCAGGTGGTTCCAGCAAGCCTGGCAGGTGATTCCAAAGTGTTCACCAACTGGTTGTGGCGTAGCCGGCAGGTGATTTTTGCGTGATCGGCAGGTGGTTCTGGCGAGTTGAGCAGGTGGTTCCGGCGTGCTCGGCTGGGGCTTCCGGGGTCATTGGCACGGGGTTCTGGCATGTCTGAGAGGTGGTTCCTGCATACCCGGCAAGTGATTCCGGAGTGTTCGCCAAGTGGTTCTGGCATAGTCGGCAGGTGATTTTGGCATGTCCGGCAGGTGGTTCAGGCGAGTTGAGCAGGTGGTTCCAACGTGCTTGGCAGGTGCTTCCGGCGTCTCCGGCACGTGTTTCTGGCACATCTGACAGGTGGTTCCGGCATGCCCGAAAGGTGATTCTGGTCTGTCCGGTAGGTGGTTCCAGCCTGCATGGCATGTGGTTCTGGTACGTCTCAGAGGTGGTTGCGCATGCCCAACAGGTGATTCCGGACTGTCCGCCACGTGCTTCTGGCACGTCTGAGAGGTGGTTCCGGCATGCCCGGCAGGTCATCCCAGAGAGTCCTCCAAGTGGTTCTGGCATAACACGCAGGTGATTTTGGCGTGTCTGGCAGGTTGTTCCGTTGTGCTTGGCAGGTGGTTCAGGCTTGGCCGGCAGGTGGTTCCAGACTGTCCAGGACGTGTTTCCAGCTTCTCCGGCAGGTGGTTCTGGTACGTCTGAGAGGTGGTTCCGCCATGTATGGGAGGCGATTCCGGACCGTCCCCCAGGTGGTTCTGGCATAGCCAGCAGTTGATATTGGCCTGTCCGGCAGGTGGTTCCAGCGAGTCGAACAGGTGGCTCCGGGGTGCGCGGCAGGTGGTTCTGGTCTGTCCGGTAGGTGATTCCGGCGTGTCCGGCACGTGCTTTCGGCACGTCTGAGAGGTGGTTCCGGCATGCCCGGCAGGTCATCCCAGAGAGTCCTCCAAGTGGTTCTGGCATAACACGCAGGTGATTTTGGCGTGTCTGGCAGGTTGTTCCGTTGTGCTTGGCAGGTGGTTCAGGCTTGGCCGGCAGGTGGTTCCAGACTGTCCAGGACGTGTTTCCAGCTTCTCCGGCAGGTGGTCCTGGTACGTCTGAGAGGTGGTTCCGCCATGGCTGGCAGGTGATTCCGGACCGTCCCCCAGGTGGTTCTGGCATAGCCAGCAGTTGATATTGGCCTGTCCGGCAGGTGGTTCCAGCGAGTCGAACAGGTGGCTCCGGCGTGCTCGGCAGGTGGTTCCGGTCTGTCCGGTAGGTGATTCCGGCGTGTCCGGCACGTGCTTCCGGCACGTCTGAGACGTGGTTCCGGCATGAGCGACAGGTGATTTCGGAGTGTCCGCCAGGTGGTTCTGGCGTACCCGGCAGGTGATTTTGGCGTGTCCGGCAGGTGGTTCAGGCGAGTTGAGCAGGTGGTTGCGACGTGCTCGGCAGGTGCTTCCGGCGTCTCCGGCACTTGTTTCTGGCACATCTGACTGGTGGTTCCGGCATGCCCAAAAGTTGATTCCGGTCTGTCCGGTAGGTGGTTCCGGCGTGCACGGCACGTGGTTCTGGTACGTCTCAGAGGTGGTCGCGTATGCCCCAGAGGTGATTCCGGACTGTCCGCCATGTGCTTCTGGCACGTCTGAGAGGTGGTTCCAACATGCCCGGCAGTTCATTTCGGAGAGTCGTCCAAGTGGTTCTGGCGTAGCCCGCAGGTGATTTTGGCGTGTCCGGCAGGTGGTTCCGCCGTGCTCGGCAGGTGGTTCAGGCATGGCCGTCACGTGGTTCCAGTCTGTCCAGGACGTGTTTCCAGCTTCTCCGGCAGGTGGTTCTGGTACGTCTGAGAGGTGGTTCCGCCATGGCTGGCAGGTGATCCCGGACTGTCCCCCAGGTGGTTCTGGCATAGCCAGCAGTTGATATTGGCCTGTCCGGCAGGTGGTTCCAGCGAGTCGAACAGGTGGCTCCGGCGTTCTTGGCAGGTGGTTCCGGTCTGTCCGGTAGGTGTTTCCGGCGTGTCTGGCACGTGCTTCCGGCACGTCTGAGAGGTGGTTCCGGCATGCGCGGCAGGTGATTCCGTAGTGTCCGCCAGGTGGTTCTGGCATACCCGGCAGGTGATTTTGGCGTGTCCGGCAGGTGTTTCTGGCGAGTCGAGCAGGTGGCTCCGGCATGCTCGGCAGGTGCTTCCGGCGTCTCCGGCACTTGGTTCTGGTGTGTCTGAGAGCTGGTTCGGGCATGTCCGGCAGATGATTCCGGAGTGTCCGCCAAGTGGTTCTGGCATACCCAGCAGATGATTTTGGCGTGTCAGGGAGGTGGTACCGGTGAGTCGAGCAGGTGGTTCCGGCGTGCTCAGCAGGTGGTTCAGGCGGTTCTGGCAGGTGGTATCCGTCTGTTCGGGGTGTGGTTCCAGCATCTCATGAACACGTTTCTGGCACGTCTGAGATGTGGTTCCAGCCGGCCCGACAGGTGTTTCCGCAGTGTCCGCCAAGCAGTTCTGGCGTAGTTGGCAGGTGATTTTGGCATGACTGGCAGGTGGTTCCAGCAAGCCTGGCAGGTGATTCCAAAGTGTTCACCAACTGGTTGTGGCGTAGCCGGCAGGTGATTTTTGCGTGATCGGCAGGTGGTTCTGGCGAGTCGAGCAGGTGGTTCCGGCGTGCTCGGCTGGGGCTTCCGGGGTCATTGGCACGGGGTTCTGGCATGTCTGAGAGGTGGTTCCTGCATGCCCGGCAAGTGATTCCGGAGTGTTCGCCAAGTGGTTCTGGCATAGTCGGCAGGTGATTTTGGCATGTCCGGCAGGTGGTTCAGGCGAGTTGAGCAGGTGGTTCCAACGTGCTTGGCAGGTGCTTCCGGCGTCTCCGGCACGTGTTTCTGGCACATCTGACAGGTGGTTCCGGCATGCCCGAAAGCTGATTCCGGTCTGTCCGGTATGTGGTTGCGGCGTGCACGGCACGTGGTTCTGCTACGTGTCAGAGGTGGTTGCGTATGCCCAACAGGTGATTCCGGACTGTCCGCCTCGTGCTTCTGGCACGTCTGAGAGGTGGTTCCAACATGCCTGGCAGGTCATTTCGGAGATTCGTCCAAGTGGTTCTGGCGTAGCCCGCAGGTGATTTTGGCGTGTCCGGCAGGTGGTTCCGCCGTGCTCGGCAGGTGGTTCAGGCATGGCCGTCACGTGGTTCCAGTCTGTCCAGGACGTGTTTCCAGCTTCTCCGGCAGGTGGTTCTGGTACGTCTGAGAGGTGGTTCCGCCATGGCTGGCAGGTGATCCCGGACTGTCCCCCAGGTGGTTCTGGCATAGCCAGCACTTGATATTGGCCTGTCCGGCAGGTGGTTCCAGCGAGTCGAACAGGTGGCTCCGGCGTGCTCGGCAGGTGGTTCCGGTCTGTCCGGTAGGTGATTCCGGCGTGTCCGGCACGTGCTTCCGGCACGTCTGAGAGGTGGTTCCGGCATGCGCGACAGGTGATTTCGGAGTGTCCGCCAGGTGGTTCTGGCGTACCCGGCAGGTGATTTTGGCGTGTCCGGCAGGTGTTTCTGGCGAGTCGAGCAGGTGGCTCCGGCATGCTCGGCAGGTGCTTCCGGCGTC
Organism: Equus przewalskii; assembly: GCF_037783145.1. NCBI lineage: Eukaryota > Metazoa > Chordata > Mammalia > Perissodactyla > Equidae > Equus > Equus przewalskii. The sequence goes on along the minus strand of NW_027227832.1, from coordinate 61,195 downwards.
TCCGGCACGTGGTTCTGGTGTGTCTGAGAGCTGGTTCCGGCATGTCCGGCAGATGATTCCGGAGTGTCCGCCAAGTGGTTCTGGCATACCCGGCTGGTGATTTGGGCATGTCAGGTAGGTGGTTCCGGCGAGTCGAGCAGATGGATCAGGCGTGCTCGGCAGGTTGTTCAGACGGGTCTGGCAGGTGTTTTCCGTCTGTTCGGGGTGTGGTTCCAGCATCTCATGTACATGGTTCTGGCACGTCTGAGATGTGGTTCCGGCCGGCCCGACAGGTGTTTCCACAGTGTCCGCCAAGTGGTACTGGCGTAGTTGGCAGGTGATTTTGGCATGACCGGCAGGTGGTTCCAGCAAGCCCGGCAGGTGATTCCGAAGTGTTCCCCAACTGGTTGTGGCGTAGCCGGCAGGTGATTTTTGCGTGTCCGGCAGGTGGTTCTGGCGAGTCGAGCAGGTGGTTCCGGCGTGCTCGGCAGGTGCTTCCGGGGTCATTGGCACGTGGTTCTGGCATATCTGAGAGGTGGTTCCGGCATGCCCGGCAGGTGATTCCGGAGTGTTCGCCAAGTGTTTCCGGCGTAGCCGGCAGGTGAGTTTGCATGTCCAGCGGTCGTTCCGGCGGGTCGAGCCGGTGGTTCCGGCGTGTCCGGCAGGTGGTTCCGGTCTGTCCGGCAGGTGGTTCTGTGGTGTCCGGCACGAGGTTCAGTCTGAGAGGCTGTGCCGGCATGCCCCTCACGTGATTCTGGCTTGTCCCCGAAGTGGTGCTGGTGTAGCGGGCAGGTGATTTTGGCGTGTCCGGCAGGTGGTTCAGGCGAGTTGAGCAGGTGGTTGCGACGTGCTCGGCAGGTGCTTCCGGCGTCTCCGGCACGTGTTTCTGGCACATCTGACTGGTGGTTCCGGCATGCCCAAAAGTTGATTCCGGTCTGTCCGGTAGGTGGTTCCGGCGTGCACGGCACGTGGTTCTGGTACGTGTCAGAGGTGGTTGCGTATGCGCAACAGGTGATTCCAGACTGTCCGCCACGTGCTTCTGGCACGTCTGAGAGGTGGTTCCAACATGCCCGGCAGGTCATTTCGAAGAGTCGTCCAAGTGGTTCTGGCGTAGCCCGCAGGTGATTTTGGCGTGTCCGGCAGGTGGTTCCGCCGTGCTCGGCAGGTGGTTCAGGCATGGGCGTCAAGTTGTTCCAGTCTGTCCAGGACGTGTTTCCAGCTTCTCCGGCAGGTGGTTCTGGTACGTCTGAGAGGTGGTTCCGCCATGGCTGGCAGGTGATCCCGGACTGTCCCCCAGGTGGTTCTGGCATAGCCAGCAGTTGATATTGGCCTGTCCGGCAGGTGGTTCCAGCGAGTCGAACAGGTGGCTCCGGCGCTCTTGGCAGGTGGTTCCGGTCTGTCCGGTAGGTGTTTGCAGCGTGTCTGGCACCTTCTTCCGGCATGCGCGGCAGGTGATTCCGTAGTGTCCGCCAGGTGGTTCTGGCATACCCGGCAGGTGATTTTGGCGTGTCCGGCAGGTGTTTCTGGCGAGTCGAGCAGGTGGCTCCGGCATGCTCGGCAGGTGCTTCCGGCGTCTCCGGCACTTGGTTCTGGTGCGTCTGAGAGCTGGTTCCGGCATGTCCGGCAGATGATTCCGGAGTGTCCGCCAAGTGGTTCTGGCATACCCAGCAGGTGATTTTGGCGTGTCAGGGAGGTGGTACCGGTGAGTCGAGCAGGTGGTTCCGGCGTGCTCGGCAGGTGGATCAGGCGGTTCTGGCAGGTGGTATCCGTCTGTTCGGGGTGTGGTTCCAGCATCTCATGAACACGTTTCTGGCACGTCTGAGAAGTGGTTCCAGCCGGCCCGACAGGTGTTTCCGCAGTGTCCGCCAAGCGGTTCTGGCGTAGTTGGCAGGTGATTTTGGCATGACTGGCAGGTGGTTCCAGCAAGCCTGGCAGGTGATTCCAAAGTGTTCACCAACTGGTTGTGGCGTAGCCGGCAGGTGATTTTTGCGTGATCGGCAGGTGGTTCTGGCGAGTCGAGCAGGTGGTTCCGGCGTGCTCGGCTGGTGCTTCCGGGGTCATTGGCACGGGGTTCTGGCATGTCTGAGAGGTGGTTCCTGCATGCCCGGCAAGTGATTCCGGAGTGTTCGCCAAGTGGTTCTGGCATAGTCGGCAGGTGATTTTGGCATGTCCGGCAGGTGGTTCAGGCGAGTTGAGAAGGTGGTTCCAACGTGCTTGGCAGGTGCTTCCGGCGTCTCCGGCACGTGTTTCTGGCACATCTGACAGGTGGTTCCGGCATGCCCGATAGGTGATTCCGGTCTGTCCGGTAGGTGGTTCCAGCCTGCACGGCATGTGGTTCTGGTACGTCTCAGAGGTGGTTGCGCATGCCCAACAGGTGATTCCGGACTGTCCGCCACATGGTTCTGGCACGTCTGAGAGGTGGTTCCGGCATGCCCGGCAGGTCATCCCAGAGAGTCCTCCAAGTGGTTCTGGCATAACACGCAGGTGATTTTGGCGTGTCTGGCAGGTTGTTCCGTTGTGCTTGGCAGGTGGTTCAGGCTTGGCCGGCAGGTGGTTCCAGACTGTCCAGGACGTGTTTCCAGCTTCTCCGGCAGGTGGTTCTGGTACGTCTGAGAGGTGGTTCCGCCATGGCTGGCAGGTGATTCCGGACCGTCCCCCAGGTGGTTCTGGCATAGCCAGCAGTTGATATTGGCCTGTCCGGCAGGTGGTTCCAGCGAGTCGAACAGGTGGCTCCGGCGTGCTCGGCAGGTGGTTCCGGTCTGTCCGGTAGGTGATTCCGGCGTGTCCGGCACGTGCTTCCGGCACGTCTGAGAGGTGGTTCCGGCATGCGCGACAGGTGATTCCGTAGTGTCCGCCAGGTGGTTCTGGCATACCCGGCAGGTGATTTTGGCGTGTCCGGCAGGTGTTTCTGGCGAGTCGAGCAGGTGGCTCCGGCATGCTCGGCAGGTGCTTCCGGCGTCTCCGGCACGTGTTTCTGGTGTGTCTGAGAGCTGGTTCCGGCATGTCCGGCAGATGATTCCGGAGTGTCCGCCAAGTGGTTCTGGCATACCCGGCTGGTGATTTGGGCATGTCAGGTAGGTGGTTCCGGCGAGTCGAGCAGGTGGCTCCGGCGTGCTCGGCAGGTTGTTCAGACGGGTCTGGCAGGTGTTTTCCGTCTGTTCGGGGTGTGGTTCCAGCATCTCATGCACATGGTTCTGGCACGTCTGAGATGTGCTTCTGGCCGGCCCGACAGGTGTTTCCACAGTGTCCGCCAAGTGGTACTGGCGTAGTTGTCAGGTGATTTTGGCATGACCGGCAGGTGGTTCCAGCAAGCCCGGCAGGTGATTCCGAAGTGTTCCCCAACTGGTTGTGGCGTAGCCGGCAGGTGATTTTTGCGTGTCCGGCAGGTGGGTCTGGCGAGTCGAACAGGTGGTTCCGGCGTGCTCGGCAGGTGCTTCCGGGGTCATTGGCACGTGGTTCTGGCATATCTGAGAGGTGGTTCCGGCATGCCCGGCAGGTGATTCCGGAGTGTTCGCCAAGTGTTTCCGGCGTAGCCGGCAGGTGAGTTTGCATGTCCAGCGGTCGTTCCGGCGGGTCGAGCCGGTGGTTCCGGCGTGTCCGGCAGGTGGTTCCGGTCTGTCCGGCAGGTGGTTCTGTGGTGTCCGGCACGAGGTTCAGTCTGAGAGGCTGTGCCGGCATGCCCCTCACGAGATTCTGGCTTGTCCCTGAAGTGGTGCTTGTGTAGCGGGCAGGTGATTTTGGCGTGTCCGGCAGGTGGTTCAGGCGAGTTGAGCAGGTGGTTGCGACGTGCTCGGCAGGTGGTTCCGGCGTCTCCGGCACGTGTTTCTGGCACATCTGACTGGTGGTTCCGGCATGCCCATAAGTTGATTCCGGTCTGTCCGGTAGGTGGTTCCGGCGTGCACGGCACGTGGTTCTGGTACGTCTCAGAGGTGGTTGCGTATGCCCAACAGGTGATTCCGGACTGTCCGCCACGTGCTTCTGGCACGTCTGAGAGGTGGTTCCAACATGCCCGGCAGGTCATTTCGGAGAGTCGTCCAAGTGGTTCTGGCATAGCCCACAGGTGATTTTGGCGTTTCCGGCAGGTGGTTCCGCCGTGCTCGGCAGGTGGTTCAGGCATGGGCGTCACGTGGTTCCAGTCTGTCCAGGACGTGTTTCCAGCTTCTCCGGCAGGTGGTTCTGGTACGTCTGAGAGGTGGTTCCGCCATGGCTGGCAGGTGATTCCGTTCCGTCCCCCAGGTGGTTCTGGCATAGCCAGCAGTTGATATTGGCCTGTCCGGCAGGTGGTTCCAGCGAGTCGAACAGGTGGCTCCGGCGTGCTCGGCAGGTGGTTCCGGTCTGTCCGGTAGGTGATTCCGGCGTGTCCGGCACGTGCTTCCGGCACGTCTGAGACGTGGTTCCGGCATGAGCGACAGGTGATTTCGGAGTGTCCGCCAGGTGGTTCTGGCGTACCCGGCAGGTGATTTTGGCGTGTCCGGCAGGTGGTTCAGGCGAGTTGAGCAGGTGGTTGCGACGTGCTCGGCAGGTGCTTCCGGCGTCTCCGGCACGTGTTTCTGGCACATCTGACTGGTGGTTCCGGCATGCCCAAAAGTTGATTCCGGTCTGTCCGGTAGGTGGTTCCGGCGTGCACGGCACGTGGTTCTGGTACGTCTCAGAGGTGGTCGCGTATGCCCAACAGGTGATTCCGGACTGTCCGCCACGTGCTTCTGGCACGTCTGAGAGGTGGTTCCAACATGCCCGGCAGGTGATTTCGGAGAGTCGTCCAAGTGGTTCTGGCGTAGCCCGCAGGTGATTTTGGCGTGTCCGGCAGGTGGTTCCGCCGTGCTCGGCAGGTGGTTCAGGCATGGCCGTCACGTGGTTCCAGTCTGTCCAGGACGTGTTTCCAGCTTCTCCGGCAGGTGGTTCTGGTACGTCTGAGAGGTGGTTCCGCCATGGCTGGCAGGTGATCCCGGACTGTCCCCCAGGTGGTTCTGGCATAGCCAGCAGTTGATATTGGCCTGTCCGGCAGGTGGTTCCAGCGAGTCGAACAGGTGGCTCCGGCGTTCTTGGCAGGTGGTTCCGGTCTGTCCGGTAGGTGTTTCCAGCGTGTCTGGCACGTGCTTCCGGCATGCGCGGCAGGTGATTCCGTAGTGCCCGCCAGGTGGTTCTGGCATACCCGGCAGGTGATTTTGGCGTGTCCGGCAGGTGTTTCTGGCGAGTCGAGCAGGTGGCTCCGGCATGCTCGGCAGGTGCTTCCGGCGTCTCCGGCACTTGGTTCTGGTGTGTCTGAGAGCTGGTTCGGGCATGTCCGGCAGATGATTCCGGAGTGTCCGCCAAGTGGTTCTGGCATACCCAGCAGATGATTTTGGCGTGTCAGGGAGGTGGTACCGGTGAGTCGAGCAGGTGGTTCCGGCGTGCTCAGCAGGTGGTTCAGGCGGTTCTGGCAGGTGGTATCCGTCTGTTCGGGGTGTGGTTCCAGCATCTCATGAACACGTTTCTGGCACGTCTGAGATGTGGTTCCAGCCGGCCCGACAGGTGTTTCCGCAGTGTCCGCCAAGCAGTTCTGGCGTAGTTGGCAGGTGATTTTGGCATGACTGGCAGGTGGTTCCAGCAAGCCTGGCAGGTGATTCCAAAGTGTTCACCAACTGGTTGTGGCGTAGCCGGCAGGTGATTTTTGCGTGATCGGCAGGTGGTTCTGGCGAGTCGAGCAGGTGGTTCCGGCGTGCTCGGCTGGGGCTTCCGGGGTCATTGGCACGGGGTTCTGGCATGTCTGAGAGGTGGTTCCTGCATGCCCGGCAAGTGATTCCGGAGTGTTCGCCAAGTGGTTCTGGCATAGTCGGCAGGTGATTTTGGCATGTCCGGCAGGTGGTTCAGGCGAGTTGAGCAGGTGGTTCCAACGTGCTTGGCAGGTGCTTCCGGCGTCTCCGGCACGTGTTTCTGGCACATCTGACAGGTGGTTCCGGCATGCCCGAAAGCTGATTCCGGTCTGTCCGGTATGTGGTTGCGGCGTGCACGGCACGTGGTTCTGCTACGTGTCAGAGGTGGTTGCGTATGCCCAACAGGTGATTCCGGACTGTCCGCCTCGTGCTTCTGGCACGTCTGAGAGGTGGTTCCAACATGCCTGGCAGGTCATTTCGGAGATTCGTCCAAGTGGTTCTGGCGTAGCCCGCAGGTGATTTTGGCGTGTCCGGCAGGTGGTTCCGCCGTGCTCGGCAGGTGGTTCAGGCATGGCCGTCACGTGGTTCCAGTCTGTCCAGGACGTGTTTCCAGCTTCTCCGGCAGGTGGTTCTGGTACGTCTGAGAGGTGGTTCCGCCATGGCTGGCAGGTGATCCCGGACTGTCCCCCAGGTGGTTCTGGCATAGCCAGCAGTTGATATTGGCCTGTCCGGCAGGTGGTTCCAGCGAGTCGAACAGGTGGCTCCGGCGTTCTTGGCAGGTGGTTCCGGTCTGTCCGGTAGGTGTTTCCGGCTTGTCTGGCACGTGCTTCCGGCACGTCTGAGAGGTGGTTCCGGCATGCGCGGCAGGTGATTCCGTAGTGTCCGCCAGGTGGTTCTGGCATACCCGGCAGGTGATTTTGGCGTGTCCGGCAGGTGTTTCTGGCGAGTCGAGCAGGTGGCTCCGGCATGCTCGGCAGGTGCTTCCGGCGTCTCCGGCACTTGGTTCTGGTGTGTCTGAGAGCTGGTTCCGGCATGTCCGGCAGATGATTCCGGAGTGTCCGCCAAGTGGTTCTGGCATACCAAGCAGGTGATTTTGGCGTGTCAGGGAGGTGGTACCGGTGAGTCGAGCAGGTGGTTCCGGCGTGCTCGGCAGGTGGTTCAGGCGGTTCTGGCAGGTGGTATCCGTCTGTTCGGGGTGTGGTTCCAGCATCTCATGAACACGTTTCTGGCACGTCTGAGATGTGGTTCCAGCCGGCCCGACAGGTGTTTCCGCAGTGTCCGCCAAGCGGTTCTGGCGTAGTTGGCAGGTGATTTTGGCATGACTGGCAGGTGGTTCCAGCAAGCCTGGCAGGTGATTCCAAAGTGTTCACCAACTGGTTGTGGCGTAGCCGGCAGGTGATTTTTGCGTGATCCCCAGGTGGTTCTGGCGAGTCGAGCAGGTGGTTCCGGCGTGCTCGGCTGGTGCTTCCGGGGTCATTGGCACGGGGTTCTGGCATGTCTGAGAGGTGGTTCCTGCATGCCCGGCAAGTGATTCCGGAGTGTTCGCCAAGTGGTTCTGGCATAGTCGGCAGGTGATTTTGGCATGTCCGGCAGGTGGTTCAGGCGAGTTGAGCAGGTGGTTCCAACGTGCTTGGCATGTGCTTCCGGCGTCTCCGGCACGTGGTTCTGGTGTGTCTGAGAGCTGGTTCCGGCATGTCCGGCAGATGATTCCGGAGTGTCCGCCAAGTGGTTCTGGCATACCCGGCTGGTGATTTGGGCATGTCAGGTAGGTGGTTCCGGCGAGTCAAGCAGGTGGCTCCGGCGTGCTCGGCAGGTTGTTCAGACGGGTCTGACAGGTGTTTTCCGTCTGTTCGGGGTGTGGTTCCAGAATCTCATGCACATGGTTCTGGCACGTCTGAGATGTGGTTCCGGCCGGCCCGACAGGTGTTTCCACAGTGTCCGCCAAGTGGTACTGGCGTAGTTGGCAGGTGATTTTGGCATGACCGGCAGGTGGTTCCAGCAAGCCCGGCAGGTGATTCCGAAGTGTTCCCCAACTGGTTGTGGCGTAGCCGGCAGGTGTTTTTTGCGTGTCCGGCAGGTGGTTCTGGCGAGTCGAGCAGGTGGTTCCGGCGTGCTGGGCAGGTGCTTCCGGGGTTATTGGCACGTGGTTCTGGCATATCTGAGAGGTGGTTCCGGCATGCCCGGCAGGTGATTCCGGAGTGTTCGCCAAGTGTTTCCGGCGTAGCCGGCAGGTGATTTTGCATGTCCAGCGGTCGTTCCGGCGGGTCGAGCCGGTGGTTCCGGCGTGTCCGGCAGGTGGTTCCGGTCTGTCCGGCAGGTGGTTCTGTGGTGTCCGGCACGAGGTTCAGTCTGAGAGGCTGTGCCGGCATGCCCCTCACGTGATTCCGTCTTGTCCCCGAAGTGGTGCTGGTGTAGCGGGCAGGTGATTTTGGCGTGTCCGGCAGGTGGTTCAGGCGAGTTGAGCAGGTGGTTGTGACCTGCTCGGCAGGTGCTTCCGGCGTCTCCGGCACGTGTTCTGGCACATCTGACTGGTGGTTCCGGCATGCCCAAAAGTTGATTCCGGTCTTTCCGGTAGGTGATTCCGGCGTGTCCGGCACGTGCTTCCGGCATGCGCGGCAGGTGATTCCGTAGTGTCCGCCAGGTGGTTCTGGCATACCCGGCAGGTGATTTTGGCGTGTCCGGCAGGTGTTTCTGGCGAGTCGAGCAGGTGGCTCCGGCATGCTCGGCAGGTGCTTCCGGCGTCTCCGGCACGTGTTTCTGGTGTGTCTGAGAGCTGGTACCGGCATGTCCGGCAGATGATTCCGGAGTGTCCGCCAAGTGGTTCTGGCATACCCGGCTGGTGATTTGGGCATGTCAGGTAGGTGGTTCCGGCGAGTCGAGCAGGTGGCTCCGGCGTGCTCGGCAGGTTGTTCAGACGGGTCTGGCAGGTGTTTTCCGTCTGTTCGGGGTGTGGTTCCAGCATCTCATGCACATGGTTCTGGCACGTCTGAGATGTGCTTCTGGCCGGCCCGACAGGTGTTTCCACAGTGTCCGCCAAGTGGTACTGGCGTAGTTGTCAGGTGATTTTGGCATGACCGGCAGGTGGTTCCAGCAAGCCCGGCAGGTGATTCCGAAGTGTTCCCCAACTGGTTGTGGCGTAGCCGGCAGGTGATTTTTGCGTGTCCGGCAGGTGGGTCTGGCGAGTCGAGCAGGTGGTTCCGGCGTGCTCGGCAGGTGCTTCCGGGGTCATTGGCACGTGGTTCTGGCATATCTGAGAGGTGGTTCCGGCATGCCCGGCAGGTGATTCCGGAGTGTTCGCCAAGTGTTTCCGGCGTAGCCGGCAGGTGAGTTTGCATGTCCAGCGGTCGTTCCGGCGGGTCGAGCCGGTGGTTCCGGCGTGTCCGGCAGGTGGTTCCGGTCTGTCCGGCAGGTGGTTCTGTGGTGTCCGGCACGAGGTTCAGTCTGAGAGGCTGTGCCGGCATGCCCCTCACGAGATTCTGGCTTGTCCCTGAAGTGGTGCTTGTGTAGCGGGCAGGTGATTTTGGCGTGTCCGGCAGGTGGTTCAGGCGAGTTGAGCAGGTGGTTGCGACGTGCTCGGCAGGTGCTTCCGGCGTCTCCGGCACGTGTTTCTGGCACATCTGACTGGTGGTTCCGGCATGCCCAAAAGTTGATTCCGGTCTGTCCGGTAGGTGGTTCCGGCGTGCACGGCACGTGGTTCAGGTACGTCTCAGAGGTGGTCGCGTATGCCCAACAGGTGATTCCGGACTGTCCGCCACGTGCTTCTGGCACGTCTGAGAGGTGGTTCCAACATGCCCGGCAGGTGATTTCGGAGAGTCGTCCAAGTGGTTCTGGCGTAGCCCGCAGGTGATTTTGGCGTGTCCGGCAGGTGGTTCCGCCGTGCTCGGCAGGTGGTTCAGGCATGGCCGTCACGTGGTTCCAGTCTGTCCAGGACGTGTTTCCAGCTTCTCCGGCAGGTGGTTCTGGTACGTCTGAGAGGTGGTTCCGCCATGGCTGGCAGGTGATCCCGGACTGTCCCCCAGGTGGTTCTGGCATAGCCAGCAGTTGATATTGGCCTGTCCGGCAGGTGGTTCCAGCGAGTCGAACAGGTGGCTCCGGCGTTCTTGGCAGGTGGTTCCGGTCTGTCCGGTAGGTGTTTCCAGCGTGTCTGGCACGTGCTTCCGGCATGCGCGGCAGGTGATTCCGTAGTGTCCGCCAGGTGGTTCTGGCATACCCGGCAGGTGATTTTGGCGTGTCCGGCAGGTGTTTCTGGCGAGTCGAGCAGGTGGCTCCGGCATGCTCGGCAGGTGCTTCCGGCGTCTCCGGCACTTGGTTCTGGTGTGTCTGAGAGCTGGTTCCGGCATGTCCGGCAGATGATTCCGGAGTGTCCGCCAAGTGGTTCTGGCATACCAAGCAGGTGATTTTGGCGTGTCAGGGAGGTGGTACCGGTGAGTCGAGCAGGTGGTTCCGGCGTGCTCGGCAGGTGGTTCAGGCGGTTCTGGCAGGTGGTATCCGTCTGTTCGGGGTGTGGTTCCAGCATCTCATGAACACGTTTCTGGCACGTCTGAGATGTGGTTCCAGCCGGCCCGACAGGTGTTTCCGCAGTGTCCGCCAAGCGGTTCTGGCGTAGTTGGCAGGTGATTTTGGCATGACTGGCAGGTGGTTCCAGCAAGCCTGGCAGGTGATTCCAAAGTGTTCACCAACTGGTTGTGGCGTAGCCGGCAGGTGATTTTTGCGTGATCCCCAGGTGGTTCTGGCGAGTCGAGCAGGTGGTTCCGGCGTGCTCGGCTGGTGCTTCCGGGGTCATTGGCACGGGGTTCTGGCATGTCTGAGAGGTGGTTCCTGCATGCCCGGCAAGTGATTCCGGAGTGTTCGCCAAGTGGTTCTGGCATAGTCGGCAGGTGATTTTGGCATGTCCGGCAGGTGGTTCAGGCGAGTTGAGCAGGTGGTTCCAACGTGCTTGGCATGTGCTTCCGGCGTCTCCGGCACGTGGTTCTGGTGTGTCTGAGAGCTGGTTCCGGCATGTCCGGCAGATGATTCCGGAGTGTCCGCCAAGTGGTTCTGGCATACCCGGCTGGTGATTTGGGCATGTCAGGTAGGTGGTTCCGGCGAGTCAAGCAGGTGGCTCCGGCGTGCTCGGCAGGTTGTTCAGACGGGTCTGACAGGTGTTTTCCGTCTGTTCGGGGTGTGGTTCCAGAATCTCATGCACATGGTTCTGGCACGTCTGAGATGTGGTTCCGGCCGGCCCGACAGGTGTTTCCACAGTGTCCGCCAAGTGGTACTGGCGTAGTTGGCAGGTGATTTTGGCATGACCGGCAGGTGGTTCCAGAAAGCCCGGCAGGTGATTCCGAAGTGTTCCCCAACTGGTTGTGGCGTAGCCGGCAGGTGTTTTTTGCGTGTCCGGCAGGTGGTTCTGGCGAGTCGAGCAGGTGGTTCCGGCGTGCTGGGCAGGTGCTTCCGGGGTCATTGGCACGTGGTTCTGGCATATCTGAGAGGTGGTTCCGGCATGCCCGGCAGGTGATTCCGGAGTGTTCGCCAAGTGTTTCCGGCGTAGCCGGCAGGTGATTTTGCATGTCCAGCGGTCGTTCCGGCGGGTCGAGCCGGTGGTTCCGGCGTGTCCGGCAGGTGGTTCCGGTCTGTCCGGCAGGTGGTTCTGTGGTGTCCGGCACGAGGTTCAGTCTGAGAGGCTGTGCCGGCATGCCCCTCACGAGATTCCGGCTAGTCCCTGAAGTGGTGCTTGTGTAGCGGGCAGGTGATTTTGGCGTGTCCGGCAGGTGGTTCAGGCGAGTTGAGCAGGTGGTTGCGACGTGCTCGGCAGGTGCTTCCGGCGTCTCCGGCACGTGTTTCTGGCACATCTGACTGGTGGTTCCGGCATGCCCAAAAGTTGATTCCGCTCTGTCCGGTAGGTGGTTCCGGCGTGCACGGCACGTGGTTCTGGTACGTCTCAGAGGTGGTTGCGTATGCCCAACAGGTGATTCCGGACTGTCCGCCACGTGCTTCTGGCACGTCTGAGAGGTGGTTCCAACATGCCCGGCAGGTCATTTCGGAGAGTCGTCCAAGTGGTTCTGGCATAGCCCACAGGTGATTTTGGCGTGTCCGGCAGGTGGTTCCGCCGTGCTCGGCAGGTGGTTCAGGCATGGGCGTCACGTGGTTCCAGTCTGTCCAGGACGTGTTTCCAGCTTCTCCGGCAGGTGGTTCTGGTACGTCTGAGAGGTGGTTCCGCCATGGCTGGCAGGTGATCCCGGACTGTCCCCCAGGTGGTTCTGGCATAGCCAGCAGTTGATATTGGCCTGTCCGGCAGGTGGTTCCAGCGAGTCGAACAGGTGGCTCCGGCGTTCTTGGCAGGTGGTTCCGGTCTGTCCGGTAGGTGTTTCCGGCGTGTCTGGCACGTGCTTCCGGCATGCGCGGCAGGTGATTCCGTAGTGTCCGCCAGGTGGTTCTGGCATACCCGGCAGGTGATTTTGGCGTGTCCGGCAGGTGTTTCTGGCGAGTCGAGCAGGTGGCTCCGGCATGCTCGGCAGGTGCTTCCGGCGTCTCCGGCACTTGGTTCTGGTGTGTCTGAGAGCTGGTTCCGGCATGTCCGGCAGATGATTCCGGAGTGTCCGCCAAGTGGTTCTGGCATACCCAGCAGGTGATTTTGGCGTGTCAGGGAGTTGGTACCGGTGAGTCGAGCAGGTGGTTCCGGCGTGCTCGGCAGGTGGTTCAGGCGGTTCTGGCAGGTGGTATCCATCTGTTCGGGGTGTGGTTCCAGCATCTCATGAACACGTTTCTGGCACGTCTGAGATGTGGTTCCAGCCGGCCCGACAGGTGTTTCCGCAGTGTCCACCAAGCGGTTCTGGCGTAGTTGGCAGGTGATTTTGGCATGACTGGCAGGTGGTTCCAGCAAGCCTGGCAGGTGATTCCAAAGTGTTCACCAACTGGTTGTGGCGTAGCCGGCAGGTGATTTTTGCGTGATCGGCAGGTGGTTCTGGCGAGTCGAGCAGGTGGTTCCGGCGTGCTCGGCTGGTGCTTCCGGGGTCATTGGCACGGGGTTCTGGCATGTCTGAGAGGTGGTTCCTGCATGCCCGGCAAGTGATTCCGGAGTGTTCGCCAAGTGGTTCTGGCATAGTCGGCAGGTGATTTTGGCATGTCCGGCAGGTGGTTCAGGCGAGTTGAGCAGGTGGTTCCAACGTGCTTGGCAGGTGCTTCCGGCGTCTCCGGCACGTGTTTCTGGCACATCTGACAGGTGGTTCCGGCATGCCCGAAAGGTGATTCCGGTCTGTCCGGTAGGTGGTTCCAGCCTGCACGGCATGTGGTTCTGGTACGTCTCAGAGGTGGTTGCGCATGCCCAACAGGTGATTCCGGACTGTCCGCCACATGGTTCTGGCACGTCTGAGAGGTGGTTCCGGCATGCCCGGCAGGTCATCCCAGAGAGTCCTCCAAGTGGTTCTGGCATAACACGCAGGTGATTTTGGCGTGTCTGGCAGGTTGTTCCGTTGTGATTGGCAGGTGGTTCAGGCTTGGCCGGCAGGTGGTTCCAGACTGTCCAGGACGTGTTTCCAGCTTCTCCGGCAGGTGGTTCTGGTACGTCTGAGAGGCGGTTCCGCCATGGCTGGCAGGTGATTCCGGACCGTCCCCCAGGTGGTTCTGCCATAGCCAGCAGTTGATATTGGCCTGTCCGGCAGGTGGTTCCAGCGAGTCGAACAGGTGGCTCCGGAATGCTCGGCAGTTGGTTCCGGTCTGTCTGGTAGGTGATTCCGGCGTGTCCGGCACATGCTTCCGGCACGTCTGAGAGGTGGTTCCGGCATGCGCGACAGGTGATTTCGGAGTGTCCGCCAGGTGGTTCTGGCGTACCCGGCAGGTGATCTTGGCGTGTCCGGCAGGTGTTTCTGGCGAGTCGAGCAGGTGGCTCCGGCATGCTCGGCAGGTGCTTCCGGCGTCTCCGGCACGTGGTTCTGGTGTGTCTGAGAGCTGGTTCCGGCATGTCCGGCAGATGATTCCGGAGTGTCCGCCAAGTGGTTCTGGCATACCCGGCTGGTGATTTGGGCATGTCAGGTAGGTGGTTCCGGCGAGTCGAGCAGGTGGCTCCGGCGTGCTCGGCAGGTTGTTCAGACGGGTCTGGCAGGTGTTTTCCGTCTGTTCGGGGTGTGGTTCCAGCATCTCACGCACATGGTTCTGGCACGTCTGAGATGTGGTTCCGGCCGGCCGACAGGTGTTTCCACAGTGTCCGCCAAGTGGTACTGGCGTAGTTGTCAGGTGATTTTGGCATGACCGGCAGGTGGTTCCAGCAAGCCCGGCAGGTGATTCCGAAGTGTTCCCCAACTGGTTGTGGCGTAGCCGGCAGGTGATTTTTGTGTGTCCTTCAGGTGGTTCTGGCGAGTCGAGCAGGTGGTTCCGGCGTGCTCGGCAGGTGCTTCCGGGGTCATTGGCACGTGGTTCTGGCATATCTGAGAGGTGGTTCCGGCATGCCCGGCAGGTGATTCCAGAGTGTTCGCCAAGTGTTTCCGGCGTAGCCGGCAGGTGAGTTTGCATGTCCAGCTGTCGTTCCGGCGGGTCGAGCCGGTGGTTCCGGCGTGTCCGGCAGGTGGTTCCGGTCTGTCCGGCAGGTGGTTCTGTGGTGTCCGGCATGAGGTTCAGTCTGAGAGGCTGTGCTGGCATACCCCTCACGTGATTCTGGCTTGTCCCCGAAGTGGTGCTGGTGTAGCGGGCAGGTGATTTTGGCGTGTCCGGCAGGTGGTTTAGGCGAGTAGAGCAGGTGGTTGCGACGTGCTCGGCAGGTGCTTCCGGCGTCTCCGGCACGTGTTTCTGGCACATCTGACTGGTGGTTCCGGCATGCCCAAAAGTTGATTCCGGTCTGTCCGGTAGTTGGTTCCGGCGTGCACGGCACGTGGTTCTGGTACGTGTCAGAGGTGGTTGCGCATGCCCAACAGGTGATTCCGGACTGTAGGCCACATGGTTCTGGCACGTCTGAGAGGTGGTTCCGGCATGCCCGGCAGGTCATCCCAGAGAGTCCTCCAAGTGGTTCTGGCATAACACGCAGGTGATTTTGGCGTGTCTGGCAGGTTGTTCCGTTGTGCTTGGCAGGTGGTTCAGGCTTGGCCGGCAGGTGGTTCCAGACTGTCCAGGACGTGTTTCCAGCTTCTCCGGCAGGTGGTTCTGGTACGTCTGAGAGGTGGTTACGCCATGGCTGGCAGGTGATTCCGGACCGTCCCCCAGGTGGTTCTGGCATAGCCAGCAGTTGATATTGGCCTGTCCGGCAGGTGGTTCCAGCGAGTCGAACAGGTGGCTCCGGCGTGCTCGGCAGGTTGTTCAGACGGGTCTGGCAGGTGTTTTCCGTCTGTTCGGGGTGTGGTTCCAGCATCTCATGCACATGGTTCTGGCACGTCTGAGATGTGGTTCCGGCCGGCCCGACAGGTGTTTCCACAGTGTCCGCCAAGTGGTACTGGCGTAGTTGGCAGGTGATTTTGGCATGACCGGCAGGTGGTTCCAGCAAGCCCGGCAGCTGATTTCGAAGTGTTCCCCAACTGGTTGTGGCGTAGCCGGCAGGTGATTTTTGCGTGTCCGTCAGGTGGTTCTGGCGAGTCGAGCAGGTGGTTCCGGCGTGCTCGGCAGGTGCTTCCGGGGTCATTGGCACGTGGTTCTGGCATATCTGAGAGGTGGTTCCGGCATGCCCGGCAGGTGATTCCGGAGTGTTCGCCAAGTGTTTCCGGCGTAGCCGGCAGGTGAGTTTGCATGTCCAGCGGTCGTTCCGGCGGGTCGAGCCGGTGGTTCCGGCGTGTCCGGCAGGTGGTTCCGGTCTGTCCGGCAGGTGGTTCTGTGGTGTCCGGCACGAGGTTCAGTCTGAGAGGCTGTGCCGGCATGCCCCTCACGTGATTCCGGCATGTCCCCGAAGTGGTGCTGGTGTAGCGGGCAGGTGATTTTGGCGTGTCCGGCAGGTGGTTCAGGCGAGTTGAGCAGGTGGTTGCGACGTGCTCGGCAGTTGCTTCCGGCGTCTCCGGCACGGGTTTCTGGCACATCTGACTGGTGGTTCCGGCATGCCCAAAAGTTGATTCCGGTCTGTCCGGTAGGTGGTTCCGGCGTGCACGGCACGTGGTTCTGGTACGTGTCAGAGGTGGTTGCGTATGCCCAACAGGTGATTCCGGACTGTCCGCCACGTGCTTCTGGCACGTCTGAGAGGTGGTTCCAACATGCCCGGCAGGTCATTTCAGAGAGTTCTCCAGTGGTTCTCTCATAGCCCACAGGTGATTTTGGCGTGTCCGGCAGGTGGTTCCGCCGTGCTCGGCAGGTGGTTCAGGCATGGGCGTCACGTGGTTCCAGTCTGTCCAGGACGTGTTTCCAGCTTCTCCGGCAGGTGGTTCTGGTACGTCTGAGAGGTGGTTCTGCCATGGATGGCAGGTGATCCCGGACTGTCCCCCAGGTGGTTCTGGCATAGCCAGCAGTTGATATTGGCCTGTCCGGCAGGTGGTTCCAGCGAGTCGAACACGTGGCTCCGGCGTTCTTGGCAGGTGGTTCCGGTCTGTCCGGTAGGTGTTTCCGGCGTGTCTGGCACGTGCTTCCGGCATGCGCGGCAGGTGATTCCGTAGTGTCCGCCAGGTGGTTCTGGCATACCCGGCAGGTGATTTTGGCGTGTCCGGCAGGTGTTTCTGGCGAGTCGAGCAGGTGGCTCCGGCATGCTCGGCAGGTGATTCCGGCGTCTCCGGCACTTGGTTCTGGTGTGTCTGAGAGCTGGTTCTGGCATGTCCGGCAGATGATTCCGGAGTGTCCGCCAAGTGGTTCTGGCATACCCAGCATGTGATTTTGGCGTGTCAGGGAGGTGGTACCTGTGAGTCGAGCAGGTGGTTCCGGCGTGCTCGGCAGGTGGTTCAGGCAGTTCTGGCAGGTGGTATCCGACGGTTCGGGGTGTGGTTCCAGCATCTCATGAACACGTTTCTGGCACGTCTGAGATGTGGTTCCAGCCGGCCCGACAGGTGTTTCCACAGTGTCCGCCAAGTGGTACTGGCGTAGTTGGCAGGTGATTTTGGCATGACCGGCAGGTGGTTCCAGCAAGCCCGGCAGGTGATTCCGAAGTGTTCCCCAACTGGTTGTGGCGTAGCCGGCAGGTGATTTTTGCGTGTCCGGCAGGTGGTTCTGGCGAGTCGAGCAGGTGGTTCCGGCGTGCTCGGCAGGTGCTTCCGGGGTCATTGGCACGTGGTTCTGGCATATCTGAGAGGTGGTTCCGGCATGCCCGGCAGGTGATTCCGGAGTGTTCGCCAAGTGTTTCCGGCGTAGCCGGCAGGTGAGTTTGCATGTCCATCGGTCGTTCCGGCGGGTCGAGCCGGTGGTTCCGGCGTGTCCGGCAGGTGGTTCCGGTCTGTCCGGCAGGTGGTTCTGTGGTGTCCGGCACGAGGTTCAGTCTGAGAGGCTGTGCCGGCATGCCCCTCACGTGATTCCGGCTTGTCCCCGAAGTGGTGCTGGTGTAGCGGGCAGGTGATTTTGGCGTGTCCGGCAGGTGGTTCAGGCGACTTGAGCAGGTGGTTGCGACGTGCTTGGCAGGTGCTTCCGGCGTCTCCGGCACGTGTTTCTGGCACATCTGACTGGTGGTTCCGGCATGCCCAAAAGTTGATTCCGGTCTGTCCGGTAGGTGGTTCCGGCGTGCACGGCACGTGGTTCTGGTACGTCTCAGAGGTGGTTGCGTATGCCCAACAGGTGATTCCGGACTGTCCGCCACGTGCTTCTGGCACGTCTGAGAGGTGGTTCCAACATGCCCGGCAGGTCATTTCGGAGAGTCGTCCAAGTGGTTCTGGCGTAGCCCGCAGGTGATTTTGGCGTGTCCGGCAGGTGGTTCCGCCGTGCTCGGCAGGTGGTTCAGGCATGGGCGTCACGTGGTTCCAGTCTGTCCAGGACGTGTTTCCAGCTTCTCCGGCAGGTGGTTCTGGTACGTCTGAGAGGTGGTTCCGCCATGGCTGGCAGGTGATCCCGGACTGTCCCCCAGGTGGTTCTGGCATAGCCAGCAGTTGATATTGGCCTGTCCGGCAGGTGGTTCCAGCGAGTCGAACAGGTGGCTCCGGCGTTCTTGTCAGGTGGTTCCGGTCTGTCCGGTAGGTGTTTGCGGCGTGTCTGGCACGTGCTTCCGGCATGCGCGGCAGGTGATTCCGTAGTGTCCGCCAGGTGGTTCTGGCATACCCGGCAGGTGATTTTGGCGTGTCCGGCAGGTGTTTCTGGCGAGTCGAGCAGGTGGCTCCGGCATGCTCGGCAGGTGCTTCCGGCGTCTCCGGCACTTGGTTCTGGTGTGTCTGAGTGCTGGTTCCGGCATGTCCGGCAGATGATTCCGGAGTGTCCGCCAAGTGGTTCTGGCATACCCGGCTGGTGATTTGGGCATGTCAGGTAGGTGGTTCCGGCGAGTCGAGCAGGTGGCTCCGGCGTGCTCGGCAGGTTGTTCAGACGGGTCTGGCAGGTGTTTTCCGTCTGTTCGGGGTGTGGTTCCAGCATCTCATGCACATGGTTCTGGCACGTCTGAGATGTGGTTCCGGCCGGCCCGACAGGTGTTTCCACAGTGTCCGCCAAGTGGTACTGGCGTAGTTGGCAGGTGATTTTGGCATGACCGGCAGGTGGTTCCAGCAAGCCCGGCAGGTGATTCCGAAGTGTTCCCCAACTGGTAGTGGCGTAGCCGGCAGTTGATATTTGCGTGTCCGGCAGGTGGTTCTGGCGAGTCGAGCAGGTGGTTCCGGCGTGCTCGGCAGGTGCTTCCGGGGTCATTGGCACGTGGTTCTGGCATATCTGAGAGGTGGTTCCGGCATGCCCGGCAGGTGATTCCGGAGTGTTCGACAAGTGTTTCCGGCGTAGCCGGCAGGTGAGTTTGCATGTCCAGCGGTCGTTCCGGCGGGTCGAGCCGGTGGTTCCGGCGTGTCCGGCAGGTGGTTCCGGTCTGTCCGGCAGGTGGTTCTGTGGTGTCCGGCACGAGGTTCAGTCTGAGAGGCTGTGCCGGCATGCCCCTCACGTGATTCCGGCTTGTCCCCGAAGTGGTGCTGGTGTAGCGGGCAGGTGATTTTGGCGTGTCCGGCAGGTGGTTCAGGCGAGTTGAGCAGGTGGTTGCGACGTGCTCGGCAGTTGCTTCCGGCGTCTCTGGCACGGGTTTCTGGCACATCTGACTGGTGGTTCCGGCATGCCCAAAAGTTGATTCCGGTCTGTCCGGTAGGTGGTTCCGGCGTGCACGGCACGTGGTTCTGGTACGTGTCAGAGGTGGTTGCCTATGCCCAACAGGTGATTCCGGACTGTCCGCCACGTGCTTCTGGCACGTCTGAGAGGTGGTTCCAACATGCCCGGCAGGTCATTTCGGAGAGTCGTCCAAGTGGTTCTGGCGTAGCCCGCAGGTGATTTTGGCGTGTCCGGCAGGTGGTTCCGCCGTGCTCGGCAGGTGGTTCAGGCATGGGCGTCACGTGGTTCCAGTCTGTCCAGGACGTGTTTCCAGCTTCTCCGGCAGGTGGTTCTGGTACGTCTGAGAGGTGGTTCCGCCATGGCTGGCAGGTGATCCCGGACTGTCCCCCAGGTGGTTCTGGCATAGCCAGCAGTTGATATTGGCCTGTCCGGCAGGTGGTTCCAGCGAGTCGAACAGGTGGCTCCGGCGTTCTTGTCAGGTGGTTCCGGTCTGTCCGGTAGGTGTTTGCGGCGTGTCTGGCACGTGCTTCCGGCATGCGCGGCAGGTGATTCCGTAGTGTCCGCCAGGTGGTTCTGGCATACCCGGCAGGTGATTTTGGCGTGTCCGGCAGGTGTTTCTGGCGAGTCGAGCAGGTGGCTCCGGCATGCTCGGCAGGTGCTTCCGGCGTCTCCGGCACTTGGTTCTGGTGTGTCTGAGTGCTGGTTCCGGCATGTCCGGCAGATGATTCCGGAGTGTCCGCCAAGTGGTTCTGGCATACCCGGCTGGTGATTTGGGCATGTCAGGTAGGTGGTTCCGGCGAGTCGAGCAGGTGGCTCCGGCGTGCTCGGCAGGTTGTTCAGACGGGTCTGGCAGGTGTTTTCCGTCTGTTCGGGGTGTGGTTCCAGCATCTCATGCACATGGTTGTGGCACGTCTGAGATGTGGTTCCGGCCGGCCCGACAGGTGTTTCCACAGTGTCCGCCAAGTGGTACTGGCGTAGTTGGCAGGTGATTTTGGCATGACCGGCAGGTGGTTCCAGCAAGCCCGGCAGGTGATTCCGAAGTGTTCCCCAACTGGTAGTGGCGTAGCCGGCAGTTGATATTTGCGTGTCCGGCAGGTGGTTCTGGCGAGTCGAGCAGGTGGTTCCGGCGTGCTCGGCAGGTGCTTCCGGGGTCATTGGCACGTGGTTCTGGCATATCTGAGAGGTGGTTCCGGCATGCCCGGCAGGTGATTCCGGAGTGTTCGACAAGTGTTTCCGGCGTAGCCGGCAGGTGAGTTTGCATGTCCAGCGGTCGTTCCGGCGGGTCGAGCCGGTGGTTCCGGCGTGTCCGGCAGGTGGTTCCGGTCTGTCCGGCAGGTGGTTCTGTGGTGTCCGGCACGAGGTTCAGTCTGAGAGGCTGTGCCGGCATGCCCCTCACGTGATTCCGGCTTGTCCCCGAAGTGGTGCTGGTGTAGCGGGCAGGTGATTTTGGCGTGTCCGGCAGGTGGTTCAGGCGAGTTGAGCAGGTGGTTGCGACGTGCTCGGCAGTTGCTTCCGGCGTCTCTGGCACGGGTTTCTGGCACATCTGACTGGTGGTTCCGGCATGCCCAAAAGTTGATTCCGGTCTGTCCGGTAGGTGGTTCCGGCGTGCACGGCACGTGGTTCTGGTACGTGTCAGAGGTGGTTGCCTATGCCCAACAGGTGATTCCGGACTGTCCGCCACGTGCTTCTGGCACGTCTGAGAGGTGGTTCCAACATGCCCGGCAGGTCATTTCGGAGAGTCGTCCAAGTGGTTCTCTCATAGCCCACAGGTGATTTTGGCGTGTCCGGCAGGTGGTTCCGCCGTGCTCGGCAGGTGGTTCAGGCATGGGCGTCACGTGGTTCCAGTCTGTCCAGGACGTGTTTCCAGCTTCTCCGGCAGGTGGTTCTGGTACGTCTGAGAGGTGGTTCCGCCATGGCTGGCAGGTGATCCCGGACTGTCCCCCAGGTGGTTCTGGCATAGCCAGCAGTTGATATTGGCCTGTCCGGCAGGTGGTTCCAGCGAGTCGAACAGGTGGCTCCGGCGTTCTTGGCAGGTGGTTCCGGTCTGTCCGGTAGGTGTTTCCGGCGTGTCTGGCACGTGCTTCCGGCATGCGCGGCAGGTGATTCCGTAGTGTCCGCCAGGTGGTTCTGGCATACCCGGCAGGTGATTTTGGCGTGTCCGGCAGGTGTTTCTGGCGAGTCGAGCAGGTGCTCCGGCATGCTCGGCAGGTGCTTCCGGCGTCTCCGGCACTTGGTTCTGGTGTGTCTGAGAGCTGGTTCCGGCATGTCCGGCAGATGATTCCGGAGTGTCCGCCAAGTGGTTCTGGCATACCCAGCAGGTGATTTTGGCGTGTCAGGGAGGTGGTACCGGTGAGTCGAGCAGGTGGTTCCGGCGTGCTCGGCAGGTGGTTCAGGCAGTTCTGGCAGGTGGTATCCGACTGTTCGGGGTGTGGTTCCAGCATCTCATGAACACGTTTCTGGCACGTCTGAGATGTGGTTCCAGCCGGCCCGACAGGTGTTTCCGCAGTGTCCGCCAAGCGGTTCTGACGTAGTTGGCAGGTGATTTTGGCATGACTGGCAGGTGGTTCCAGCAAGCCTGGCAGGTGATTCCAAAGTGTTCCCCAACTGGTTGTGGCGTAGCCGGCAGGTGATTTTTGCGTGATCGGCAGGTGGTTCTGGCGAGTCGAGCAGGTGGTTCCGGCGTGCTCGGCTGGTGCTTCCGGGGTCATTGGCACGGGGTTCTGGCATGTCTGAGAGGTGGTTCCTGCATGCCCGGCAAGTGATTCCGGAGTGTTCGCCAAGTGGTTCTGGCATAGTCGGCAGGTGATTTTGGCATGTCCGGCAGGTGGTTCAGGCGAGTTGAGCAGGTGGTTCCAACGTGCTTGGCAGGTGCTTCCGGCGTCTCCGGCACGTGTTTCTGGCACATCTGACTGGTGGTTCCGGCATGCCCGAAAGGTGATTCCGGTCTGTCCGGTAGGTGGTTCCAGCCTGCACGGCATGTGGTTCTGGTACGTCTCAGAGGTGGTTGCGCATGCCCAACAGGTGATTCCGGACTGTCCGCCACATGGTTCTGGCACGTCTGAGAGGTGGTTCCGGCATGCCCGGCAGGTCATCCCAGAGAGTCCTCCAAGTGGTTCTGGCATAACACGCAGGTGATTTTGGCGTGTCTGGCAGGTTGTTCCGTTGTGCTTGGCAGGTGGTTCAGGCTTGGCCGGCAGGTGGTTCCAGACTGTCCAGGACGTGTTTCCAGCTTCTCCGGCAGGTGGTTCTGGTACGTCTGAGAGGTGGTTCCGCCATGGCTGGCAGGTGATTCCGGACCGTCCCCCAGGTGGTTCTGGCATAGCCAGCAGTTGATATTGGCCTGTCCGGCAGGTGGTTCCAGCGAGTCGAACAGGTGGCTCCGGCGTGCTCGGCAGGTTGTTCAGACGGGTCTGGCAGGTGTTTTCCGTCTGTTCGGGGTGTGGTTCCAGCATCTCATGCACATGGTTCTGGCACGTCTGAGATGTGGTTCCGGCCGGCCCGACAGGTGTTTCCACAGTGTCCGCCAAGTGGTACTGGCGTAGTTGGCAGGTGATTTTGGCATGACCGGCAGGTGGTTCCAGCAAGCCCGGCAGCTGATTTCGAAGTGTTCCCCAACTGGTTGTGGCGTAGCCGGCAGGTGATTTTTGCGTGTCCGTCAGGTGGTTCTGGCGAGTCGAGCAGGTGGTTCCGGCGTGCTCGGCAGGTGCTTCCGGGGTCATTGGCACGTGGTTCTGGCATATCTGAGAGGTGGTTCCGGCATGCCCGGCAGGTGATTCCGGAGTGTTCGCCAAGTGTTTCCGGCGTAGCCGGCAGGTGAGTTTGCATGTCCAGCGGTCGTTCCGGCGGGTCGAGCCGGTGGTTCCGGCGTGTCCGGCAGGTGGTTCCGGTCTGTCCGGCAGGTGGTTCTGTGGTGTCCGGCACGAGGTTCAGTCTGAGAGGCTGTGCCGGCATGCCCCTCACGTGATTCCGGCATGTCCCCGAAGTGGTGCTGGTGTAGCGGGCAGGTGATTTTGGCGTGTCCGGCAGGTGGTTCAGGCGAGTTGAGCAGGTGGTTGCGACGTGCTCGGCAGTTGCTTCCGGCGTCTCCGGCACGTGTTTCTGGCACATCTGACTGGTGGTTCCGGCATGCCCAAAAGTTGATTCCGGTCTGTCCGGTAGGTGGTTCCGGCGTGCACGGCACGTGGTTCTGGTACGTGTCAGAGGTGGTTGCGTATGCCCAACAGGTGATTCCGGACTGTCCGCCACGTGCTTCTGGCACGTCTGAGAGGTGGTTCCAACATGCCCGGCAGGTCATTTCAGAGAGTTCTCCAAGTGGTTCTCTCATAGCCCACAGGTGATTTTGGCGTGTCCGGCAGGTGGTTCCGCCGTGCTCGGCAGGTGGTTCAGGCATGGGCGTCACGTGGTTCCAGTCTGTCCAGGACGTGTTTCCAGCTTCTCCGGCAGGTGGTTCTGGTACGTCTGAGAGGCGGTTCCGCCATGGCTGGCAGGTGATCCCGGACTGTCCCCCAGGAGGTTCTGGCATAGCCAGCAGTTGATATTGGCCTGTCCGGCAGGTGGTTCCAGCGAGTCGAACAGGTGGCTCCGGCGTTCTTGGCAGGTGGTTCCGGTCTGTCCGGTAGGTGTTTCCGGCGTGTCTGGCACGTGCTTCCGGCATGCGCGGCAGGTGATTCCGTAGTGTCCGCCAGGTGGTTCTGGCATACCCGGCAGGTGATTTTGGCGTGTCCGGCAGGTGTTTCTGGCGAGTCGAGCAGGTGGCTCCGGCATGCTCGGCAGGTGCTTCCGGCGTCTCCGGCACTTGGTTCTGGTGTGTCTGAGAGCTGGTTCGGGCATGTCCGGCAGATGATTCCGGAGTGTCCGCCAAGTGGTTCTGGCATACCCAGCAGATGATTTTGGCGTGTCAGGGAGGTGGTACCGGTGAGTCGAGCAGGTGGTTCCGGCGTGCTCAGCAGGTGGTTCAGGCGGTTCTGGCAGGTGGTATCCGTCTGTTCGGGGTGTGGTTCCAGCATCTCATGAACACGTTTCTGGCACGTCTGAGATGTGGTTCCAGCAGGCCCGACAGGTGTTTCCGCAGTGTCCGCCAAGCGGTTCTGGCGTAGTTGGCAGGTGATTTTGGCATGACTGGCAGGTGGTTCCAGCAAGCCTGGCAGGTGATTCCAAGGTGTTCACCAACTGGTTGTGGCGTAGCCAGCAGGTGATTTTTGCGTGATCGGCAGGTGGTTCTGGCGAGTCGAGCAGGTGGTTCCGGCGTGCTCGGCTGGTGCTTCCGGGGTCATTGGCACGGGGTTCTGGCATGTCTGAGAGGTGGTTCCTGCATGCCCGGCAAGTGATTCCGGAGTGTTCGCCAAGTGGTTCTGGCATAGTCGGCAGGTGATTTTGGCATGTCCGGCAGGTGGTTCAGGCGAGTTGAGCAGGTGGTTCCAACGTGCTTGGCATGTGCTTCCGGCGTCTCCGGCACGTGTTTCTGGCACATCTGACTGGTGGTTCCGGCATGCCCGAAAGCTGATTCCGGTCTGTCCTGTAGGTGGTTCCAGCCTGCACGGCATGTGGTTCTGGTACGTCTCAGAGGTGGTTGCGCATGCCCTACAGGTGATTCCAGACTGTCCGCCACATGGTTCTGGCACGTCTGAGAGGTGGTTCCGGCATGCCCGGCAGGTCATCCCAGAGAGTCCTCCAAGTGGTTCTGGCATAACACGCAGGAGATTTTGGCGTGTCTGTCAGGTTGTTCCGTTGTGCTTGGCACGTGGTTCAGGCTTGGCCGGCAGGTGGTTCCAGACTGTCCAGGACGTGTTTCCAGCTTCTCCGGCAGGTGGTCCTGGTACGTCTGAGAGGTGGTTCCGCCATGGCTGGCAGGTGATTCCGGACCGTCCCCCAGGTGGTTCTGGCCTAGCCAGCAGTTGATATTGGCCTGTCCGGCAGGTGGTTCCAGCGAGTCGAACAGGTGGCTCCGGCGTGCTCGGCAGGTGGTTCCGGTCTGTCCGGTAGGTGATTCCGGCGTGTCCGGCACGTGCTTCCGGCACGTCTGAGACGTGGTTCCGGCATGAGCGACAGGTGATTTCGGAGTGTCCGCCAGGTGGTTCTGGCGTACCCGGCAGGTGATTTTGGCGTGTCCGGCAGGTGGTTCAGGCGAGTTGAGCAGGTGGTTGCGACGTGCTCGGCAGGTGCTTCCGGCGTCTCCGGCACGTGTTTCTGGCACATCTGACTGGTGGTTCCGGCATGCCCAAAAGTTGATTCCGGTCTGTCCGGTAGGTGGTTCCGGCGTGCACGGCACGTGGTTCTGGTACGTGTCAGAGGTGGTTGCGTATGCCCAACAGGTGATTCCGGACTGTCCGCCACGTGCTTCTGGCACGTCTGAGAGGTGGTTCCAACATGCCCGGCAGGTCATTTCGGAGAGTCGTCCAAGTGGTTCTGGCGTAGCCCGCAGGTGATTTTGGCGTGTCCGGCAGGTGGTTCCGCCGTGCTCGGCAGGTGGTTCAGGCATGGGCGTCACGTGGTTCCAGTCTGTCCAGGACGTGTTTCCAGCTTCTCCGGCAGGTGGTTCTGGTACGTCTGAGAGGTGGTTCCGCCATGGCTGGCAGGTGATCCCGGACTGTCCCCCAGGTGGTTCTGGCATAGCCAGCAGTTGATATTGGCCTGTCCGGCAGGTGGTTCCAGCGAGTCGAACAGGTGGCTCCGGCGTTCTTGGCAGGTGGTTCCGGTCTGTCCGGTAGGTGTTTCCGGCGTGTCTGGCACGTGCTTCCGGCACGTCTGAGAGGTGGTTCCGGCATGCGCGGCAGGTGATTCCGTAGTGTCCGCCAGGTGGTTCTGGCATACCCGGCAGGTGATTTTGGCGTGTCCGGCAGGTGTTTCTGGCGAGTCGAGCAGGTGGCTCCGGCATGCTCGGCAGGTGCTTCCGGCGTCTCCGGCACTTGGTTCTGGTGTGTCTGAGAGCTGGTTCCGGCATGTCCGGCAGATGATTCCGGAGTGTCCGCCAAGTGGTTCTGGCATACCCAGCAGGTGATTTTGGCGTGTCAGGTAGGTGGTACCGGTGAGTCGAGCAGGTGGTTCCGGCGTGCTCGGCAGGTGGTTCAGGCGGTTCTGGCAGGTGGTATCCGTCTGTTCGGGGTGTGGTTCCAGCATCTCATGAACACGTTTCTGGCACGTCTGAGATGTGGTTCCAGCCGGCCCGACAGGTGTTTCCGCAGTGTCCGCCAAGCGGTTCTGGCGTAGTTGGCAGGTGATTTTGGCATGACTGGCAGGTGGTTCCAGCAAGCCTGGCAGGTGATTCCAAAGTGTTCACCAACTGGTTGTGGCGTAGCCGGCAGGTGATTTTTGCGTGATCGGCAGGTGGTTCTGGCGAGTTGAGCAGGTGGTTCCGGCGTGCTCGGCTGGGGCTTCCGGGGTCATTGGCACGGGGTTCTGGCATGTCTGAGAGGTGGTTCCTGCATACCCGGCAAGTGATTCCGGAGTGTTCGCCAAGTGGTTCTGGCATAGTCGGCAGGTGATTTTGGCATGTCCGGCAGGTGGTTCAGGCGAGTTGAGCAGGTGGTTCCAACGTGCTTGGCAGGTGCTTCCGGCGTCTCCGGCACGTGTTTCTGGCACATCTGACAGGTGGTTCCGGCATGCCCGAAAGGTGATTCTGGTCTGTCCGGTAGGTGGTTCCAGCCTGCATGGCATGTGGTTCTGGTACGTCTCAGAGGTGGTTGCGCATGCCCAACAGGTGATTCCGGACTGTCCGCCACGTGCTTCTGGCACGTCTGAGAGGTGGTTCCGGCATGCCCGGCAGGTCATCCCAGAGAGTCCTCCAAGTGGTTCTGGCATAACACGCAGGTGATTTTGGCGTGTCTGGCAGGTTGTTCCGTTGTGCTTGGCAGGTGGTTCAGGCTTGGCCGGCAGGTGGTTCCAGACTGTCCAGGACGTGTTTCCAGCTTCTCCGGCAGGTGGTTCTGGTACGTCTGAGAGGTGGTTCCGCCATGTATGGGAGGCGATTCCGGACCGTCCCCCAGGTGGTTCTGGCATAGCCAGCAGTTGATATTGGCCTGTCCGGCAGGTGGTTCCAGCGAGTCGAACAGGTGGCTCCGGGGTGCGCGGCAGGTGGTTCTGGTCTGTCCGGTAGGTGATTCCGGCGTGTCCGGCACGTGCTTTCGGCACGTCTGAGAGGTGGTTCCGGCATGCCCGGCAGGTCATCCCAGAGAGTCCTCCAAGTGGTTCTGGCATAACACGCAGGTGATTTTGGCGTGTCTGGCAGGTTGTTCCGTTGTGCTTGGCAGGTGGTTCAGGCTTGGCCGGCAGGTGGTTCCAGACTGTCCAGGACGTGTTTCCAGCTTCTCCGGCAGGTGGTCCTGGTACGTCTGAGAGGTGGTTCCGCCATGGCTGGCAGGTGATTCCGGACCGTCCCCCAGGTGGTTCTGGCATAGCCAGCAGTTGATATTGGCCTGTCCGGCAGGTGGTTCCAGCGAGTCGAACAGGTGGCTCCGGCGTGCTCGGCAGGTGGTTCCGGTCTGTCCGGTAGGTGATTCCGGCGTGTCCGGCACGTGCTTCCGGCACGTCTGAGACGTGGTTCCGGCATGAGCGACAGGTGATTTCGGAGTGTCCGCCAGGTGGTTCTGGCGTACCCGGCAGGTGATTTTGGCGTGTCCGGCAGGTGGTTCAGGCGAGTTGAGCAGGTGGTTGCGACGTGCTCGGCAGGTGCTTCCGGCGTCTCCGGCACTTGTTTCTGGCACATCTGACTGGTGGTTCCGGCATGCCCAAAAGTTGATTCCGGTCTGTCCAGTAGGTGGTTCCGGCGTGCACGGCACGTGGTTCTGGTACGTCTCAGAGGTGGTCGCGTATGCCCCAGAGGTGATTCCGGACTGTCCGCCATGTGCTTCTGGCACGTCTGAGAGGTGGTTCCAACATGCCCGGCAGGTCATTTCGGAGAGTCGTCCAAGTGGTTCTGGCGTAGCCCGCAGGTGATTTTGGCGTGTCCGGCAGGTGGTTCCGCCGTGCTCGGCAGGTGGTTCAGGCATGGGCGTCACGTGGTTCCAGTCTGTCCAGGACGTGTTTCCAGCTTCTCCGGCAGGTGGTTCTGGTACGTCTGAGAGGTGGTTCCGCCATGGCTGGCAGGTGATCCCGGACTGTCCCCCAGGTGGTTCTGGCATAGCCAGCAGTTGATATTGGCCTGTCCGGCAGGTGGTTCCAGCGAGTCGAACAGGTGGCTCCGGCGTTCTTGGCAGGTGGTTCCGGTCTGTCCGGTAGGTGTTTCCGGCGTGTCTGGCACGTGCTTCCGGCACGTCTGAGAGGTGGTTCCGGCATGCGCGGCAGGTGATTCCGTAGTGTCCGCCAGGTGGTTCTGGCATACCCGGCAGGTGATTTTGGCGTGTCCGGCAGGTGTTTCTGGCGAGTCGAGCAGGTGGCTCCGGCATGCTCGGCAGGTGCTTCCGGCGTCTCCGGCACTTGGTTCTGGTGTGTCTGAGAGCTGGTTCGGGCATGTCCGGCAGATGATTCCGGAGTGTCCGCCAAGTGGTTCTGGCATACCCAGCAGATGATTTTGGCGTGTCAGGGAGGTGGTACCGGTGAGTCGAGCAGGTGGTTCCGGCGTGCTCAGCAGGTGGTTCAGGCGGTTCTGGCAGGTGTTTTCCGTCTGTTCGGGGTGTGGTTCCAGCATCTCATGAACACGTTTCTGGCACGTCTGAGATGTGGTTCCAGCCGGCCCGACAGGTGTTTCCGCAGTGTCCGCCAAGCAGTTCTGGCGTAGTTGGCAGGTGATTTTGGCATGACTGGCAGGTGGTTCCAGCAAGCCTGGCAGGTGATTCCAAAGTGTTCACCAACTGGTTGTGGCGTAGCCGGCAGGTGATTTTTGCGTGATCGGCAGGTGGTTCTGGCGAGTCGAGCAGGTGGTTCCGGCGTGCTCGGCTGGGGCTTCCGGGGTCATTGGCACGGGGTTCTGGCATGTCTGAGAGGTGGTTCCTGCATGCCCGGCAAGTGATTCCGGAGTGTTCGCCAAGTGGTTCTGGCATAGTCGGCAGGTGATTTTGGCATGTCCGGCAGGTGGTTCAGGCGAGTTGAGCAGGTGGTTCCAACGTGCTTGGCAGGTGCTTCCGGCGTCTCCGGCACGTGTTTCTGGCACATCTGACAGGTGGTTCCGGCATGCCCGAAAGCTGATTCCGGTCTGTCCGGTATGTGGTTGCGGCGTGCACGGCACGTGGTTCTGCTACGTGTCAGAGGTGGTTGCGTATGCCCAACAGGTGATTCCGGACTGTCCGCCTCGTGCTTCTGGCACGTCTGAGAGGTGGTTCCAACATGCCTGGCAGGTCATTTCGGAGATTCGTCCAAGTGGTTCTGGCGTAGCCCGCAGGTGATTTTGGCGTGTCCGGCAGGTGGTTCCGCCGTGCTCGGCAGGTGGTTCAGGCATGGCCGTCACGTGGTTCCAGTCTGTCCAGGACGTGTTTCCAGCTTCTCCGGCAGGTGGTTCTGGTACGTCTGAGAGGTGGTTCCGCCATGGCTGGCAGGTGATCCCGGACTGTCCCCCAGGTGGTTCTGGCATAGCCAGCAGTTGATATTGGCCTGTCCGGCAGGTGGTTCCAGCGAGTCGAACAGGTGGCTCCGGCGTTCTTGGCAGGTGGTTCCGGTCTGTCCGGTAGGTGTTTCCGGCGTGTCTGGCACGTGCTTCCGGCACGTCTGTGAGGTGGTTCCGGCATGCGCGGCAGGTGATTCCGTAGTGTCCGCCAGGTGGTTCTGGCATACCCGGCAGGTGATTTTGGCGTGTCCGGCAGGTGTTTCTGGCGAGTCGAGCAGGTGGCTCCGGCATGCTCGGCAGGTGCTTCCGGCGTCTCCGGCACTTGGTTCTGGTGTGTCTGAGAGCTGGTTCCGGCATGTCCGGCAGATGATTCCGGAGTGTCCGCCAAGTGGTTCTGGCATACCCAGCAGGTGATTTTGGCGTGTCAGGGAGGTGGTACCGGTGAGTCGAGCAGGTGGTTCCGGCGTGCTCGGCAGGTGGTTCAGGCGGTTCTGGCAGGTGGTATCCGTGTGTTCGGGGTGTGGTTCCAGCATCTCATGAACACGTTTCTGGCACGTCTGAGATGTGGTTCCAGCCGGCCCGACAGGTGTTTCCGCAGTGTCCGCCAAGCGGTTCTGGCGTAGTTGGCAGGTGATTTTGGCATGACTGGCAGGTGGTTCCAGCAAGCCTGGCAGGTGATTCCAAAGTGTTCACCAACTGGTTGTGGCGTAGCCGGCAGGTGATTTTTGCGTGATGGGCAGGTGGTTCTGGCGAGTCGAGCAGGTGGTTCCGGCGTGCTCGGCTGGTGCTTCCGGGGTCATTGGCACGGGGTTCTGGCATGTCTGAGAGGTGGTTCCTGCATGCCCGGCAAGTGATTCCGGAGTGTTCGCCAAGTGGTTCTGGCATAGTCGGCAGGTGATTTTGGCATGTCCGGCAGGTGGTTCAGGCGAGTTGAGCAGGTGGTTCCAACGTGCTTGGCATGTGCTTCCGGCGTCTCCGGCACGTGGTTCTGGTGTGTCTGAGAGCTGGTTCCGGCATGTCCGGCAGATGATTCCGGAGTGTCCGCCAAGTGGTTCTGGCATACCCGGCTGGTGATTTGGGCATGTCAGGTAGGTGGTTCCGGCGAGTCAAGCAGGTGGCTCCGGCGTGCTCGGCAGGTTGTTCAGACGGGTCTGGCAGGTGTTTTCCGTCTGTTCGGGGTGTGGTTCCAGCATCTCATGCACATGGTTCTGGCACGTCTGAGATGTGGTTCCGGCCGGCCCGACAGGTGTTTCCACAGTGTCCGCCAAGTGGTACTGGCGTAGTTGGCAGGTGATTTTGGCATGACCGGCAGGTGGTTCCAGCAAGCCCGGCAGGTGATTCCGAAGTGTTCCCCAACTGGTTGTGGCGTAGCCGGCAGGTGATTTTTGCGTGTCCGGCAGGTGGTTCTGGCGAGTCGAGCAGGTGGTTCCGGCGTGCTCGGCAGGTGCTTCCGGGGTTATTGGCACGTGGTTCTGGCATATCTGAGAGATGGTTCCGGCATGCCCGGCAGGTGATTCCGGAGTGTTCGCCAAGTGTTTCCGGCGTAGCCGGCAGGTGAGTTTGCATGTCCAGCGGTCGTTCCGGCGGGTCGAGCCGGTGGTTCCGGCGTGTCCGGCAGGTGGTTCCGGTCTGTCCGGCAGGTGGTTCTGTGGTGTCCGGCACGAGGTTCAGTCTGAGAGGCTGTGCCGGCATGCCCCTCACGTGATTCCGTCTTGTCCCCGAAGTGGTGCTGGTGTAGCGGGCAGGTGATTTTGGCGTGTCCGGCAGGTGGTTCAGGCGAGTTGAGCAGGTGGTTGTGACCTGCTCGGCAGGTGCTTCCGGCGTCTCCGGCACGTGTTCTGGCACATCTGACTGGTGGTTCCGGCATGCCCAAAAGTTGATTCCGGTCTTTCCGGTAGGTGATTCCGGCGTGTCCGGCACGTGCTTCCGGCACGTCTGAGAGGTGGTTCCGGCATGCGCGACAGGTGATTTCGGAGTGTCCGCCAGGTGGTTCTGGCGTAGCCCGCAGGTGATTTTGGCGTGTCCGGCAGGTGGTTCCGCCGTGCTCGGCAGGTGGTTCAGGCATGGGCGTCACGTGGTTCCAGTCTGTCCAGGACGTGTTTCCAGCTTCTCCGGCAGGTGGTTCTGGTACGTCTGAGAGGTGGTTCCGCCATGGCTGGCAGGTGATCCCGGACTGTCCCCCAGGTGGTTCTGGCATAGCCAGCAGTTGATATTGGCCTTTCCGGCAGGTGGTTCCAGCGAGTCGAACAGGTGGCTCCGGCGCTCTTGGCAGGTGGTTCCGGTCTGTCCGGTAGGTGTTTGCAGCGTGTCTGGCACCTTCTTCCGGCATGCGCGGCAGGTGATTCCGTAGTGTCCGCCAGGTGGTTCTGGCATACCCGGCAGGTGATTTTGGCGTGTCCGGCAGGTGTTTCTGGCGAGTCGAGCAGGTGGCTCCGGCATGCTCGGCAGGTGCTTCCGGCGTCTCCGGCACTTGGTTCTGGTGCGTCTGAGAGCTGGTTCCGGCATGTCCGGCAGATGATTCCGGAGTGTCCGCCAAGTGGTTCTGGCATACCCAGCAGGTGATTTTGGCGTGTCAGGGAGGTGGTACCGGTGAGTCGAGCAGGTGGTTCCGGCGTGCTCGGCAGGTGGATCAGGCGGTTCTGGCAGGTGGTATCCGTCTGTTCGGGGTGTGGTTCCAGCATCTCATGAACACGTTTCTGGCACGTCTGAGAAGTGGTTCCAGCCGGCCCGACAGGTGTTTCCGCAGTGTCCGCCAAGCGGTTCTGGCGTAGTTGGCAGGTGATTTTGGCATGACTGGCAGGTGGTTCCAGCAAGCCTGGCAGGTGATTCCAAAGTGTTCACCAACTGGTTGTGGCGTAGCCGGCAGGTGATTTTTGCGTGATCGGCAGGTGGTTCTGGCGAGTCGAGCAGGTGGTTCCGGCGTGCTCGGCTGGTGCTTCCGGGGTCATTGGCACGGGGTTCTGGCATGTCTGAGAGGTGGTTCCTGCATGCCCGGCAAGTGATTCCGGAGTGTTCGCCAAGTGGTTCTGGCATAGTCGGCAGGTGATTTTGGCATGTCCGGCAGGTGGTTCAGGCGAGTTGAGAAGGTGGTTCCAACGTGCTTGGCAGGTGCTTCCGGCGTCTCCGGCACGTGTTTCTGGCACATCTGACAGGTGGTTCCGGCATGCCCGATAGGTGATTCCGGTCTGTCCGGTAGGTGGTTCCAGCCTGCACGGCATGTGGTTCTGGTACGTCTCAGAGGTGGTTGCGCATGCCCAACAGGTGATTCCGGACTGTCCGCCACATGGTTCTGGCACGTCTGAGAGGTGGTTCCGGCATGCCCGGCAGGTCATCCCAGAGAGTCCTCCAAGTGGTTCTGGCATAACACGCAGGTGATTTTGGCGTGTCTGGCAGGTTGTTCCGTTGTGCTTGGCAGGTGGTTCAGGCTTGGCCGGCAGGTGGTTCCAGACTGTCCAGGACGTGTTTCCAGCTTCTCCGGCAGGTGGTTCTGGTACGTCTGAGAGGTGGTTCCGCCATGGCTGGCAGGTGATTCCGGACCGTCCCCCAGGTGGTTCTGGCATAGCCAGCACTTGATATTGGCCTGTCCGGCAGGTGGTTCCAGCGAGTCGAACAGGTGGCTCCGGCGTGCTCGGCAGGTGGTTCCGGTCTGTCCGGTAGGTGATTCCGGCGTGTCCGGCACGTGCTTCCGGCACGTCTGAGAGGTGGTTCCGGCATGCGCGACAGGTGATTTCGGAGTGTCCGCCAGGTGGTTCTGGCGTACCCGGCAGGTGATTTTGGCGTGTCCGGCAGGTGTTTCTGGCGAGTCGAGCAGGTGGCTCCGGCATGCTCGGCAGGTGCTTCCGGCGTCTCCGGCACGTGGTTCTGGTGTGTCTGAGAGCTGGTTCCGGCATGTCCGGCAGATGATTCCGGAGTGTCCGCCAAGTGGTTCTGGCATACCCAGCAGGTGATTTGGGCATGCCAGGTAGGTGGTTCCGGCGAGTCGAGCAGATGGATCAGGCGTGCTCGGCAGGTTGTTCAGACGGGTCTGGCAGGTGTTTTCCGTCTGTTCGGGGTGTGGTTCCAGCATCTCATGTACATGGTTCTGGCACGTCTGAGATGTGGTTCCGGCCGGCCCGACAGGTGTTTCCACAGTGTCCGCCAAGTGGTACTGGCGTAGTTGGCAGGTGATTTTGGCATGACCGGCAGGTGGTTCCAGCAAGCCCGGCAGGTGATTCCGAAGTGTTCCCCAACTGGTTGTGGCGTAGCCGGCAGGTGATTTTTGCGTGTCCGGCAGGTGGTTCTGGCGAGTCGAGCAGGTGGTTCCGGCGTGCTCGGCAGGTGCTTCCGGGGTCATTGGCACGTGGTTCTGGCATATCTGAGAGGTGGTTCCGGCATGCCCGGCAGGTGATTCCGGAGTGTTCGCCAAGTGTTTCCGGCGTAGCCGGCAGGTGAGTTTGCATGTCCAGCGGTCGTTCCGGCGGGTCGAGCCGGTGGTTCCGGCGTGTCCGGCAGGTGGTTCCGGTCTGTCCGGCAGGTGGTTCTGTGGTGTCCGGCACGAGGTTCAGTCTGAGAGGCTGTGCCGGCATGCCCCTCACGTGATTCTGGCTTGTCCCCGAAGTGGTGCTGGTGTAGCGGGCAGGTGATTTTGGCGTGTCCGGCAGGTGGTTCAGGCGAGTTGAGCAGCTGGTTGCGACGTGCTCGGCAGGTGCTTCCGGCGTCTCCGGCACGTGTTTCTGGCACATCTGACTGGTGGTTCCGGCATGCCCAAAAGTTGATTCCGGTCTGTCCGGTAGGTGGTTCCGGCGTGCACGGCACGTGGTTCTGGTACGTGTCAGAGGTGGTTGCGTATGCGCAACAGGTGATTCCAGACTGTCTGCCGCGTGCTTCTGGCACGTCTGAGAGGTGGTTCCAACATGCCCGGCAGGTCATTTCGAAGAGTCGTCCAAGTGGTTCTGGCGTAGCCCGCAGGTGATTTTGGCGTGTCCGGCAGGTGGTTCCGCCGTGCTCGGCAGGTGGTTCAGGCATGGGCGTCACGTGGTTCCAGTCTGTCCAGGACGTGTTTCCAGCTTCTCCGGCAGGTGGTTCTGGTACGTCTGAGAGGTGGTTCCGCCATGGCTGGCAGGTGATCCCGGACTGTCCCCCAGGTGGTTCTGGCATAGCCAGCAGTTGATATTGGCCTGTCCGGCAGGTGGTTCCAGCGAGTCGAACAGGTGGCTCCGGCGTTCTTGGCAGGTGGTTCCGGTCTGTCCGGTAGGTGTTTGCGGCGTGTCTGGCACGTGCTTCCGGCATGCGCGGCAGGTGATTCCGTAGTGTCCGCCAGGTGGTTCTGGCATACCCGGCAGGTGATTTTGGCGTGTCCGGCAGGTGTTTCTGGCGAGTCGAGCAGGTGGCTCCGGCATGCTCGGCAGGTGCTTCCGGCGTCTCCGGCACGTGTTTCTGGTGTGTCTGAGAGCTGGTTCCGGCATGTCCGGCAGATGATTCCGGAGTGTCCGCCAAGTGGTTCTGGCATACCCGGCTGGTGATTTGGGCATGTCAGGTAGGTGGTTCCGGCGAGTCGAGCAGGTGGCTCCGGCGTGCTCGGCAGGTTGTTCAGACGGGTCTGGCAGGTGTTTTCCGTCTGTTCGGGGTGTGGTTCCAGCATCTCATGCACATGGTTCTGGCACGTCTGAGATGTGCTTCTGGCCGGCCCGACAGGTGTTTCCACAGTGTCCGCCAAGTGGTACTGGCGTAGTTGTCAGGTGATTTTGGCATGACCGGCAGGTGGTTCCAGCAAGCCCGGCAGGTGATTCCGAAGTGTTCCCCAACTGGTTGTGGCGTAGCCGGCAGGTGATTTTTGCGTGTCCGGCAGGTGGGTCTGGCGAGTCGAACAGGTGGTTCCGGCGTGCTCGGCAGGTGCTTCCGGGGTCATTGGCACGTGGTTCTGGCATATCTGAGAGGTGGTTCCGGCATGCCCGGCAGGTGATTCCGGAGTGTTCGCCAAGTGTTTCCGGCGTAGCCGGCAGGTGAGTTTGCATGTCCAGCGGTCGTTCCGGCGGGTCGAGCCGGTGGTTCCGGCGTGTCCGGCAGGTGGTTCCGGTCTGTCCGGCAGGTGGTTCTGTGGTGTCCGGCACGAGGTTCAGTCTGAGAGGCTGTGCCGGCATGCCCCTCACGAGATTCTGGCTTGTCCCTGAAGTGGTGCTTGTGTAGCGGGCAGGTGATTTTGGCGTGTCCGGCAGGTGGTTCAGGCGAGTTGAGCAGGTGGTTGCGACGTGCTCGGCAGGTGGTTCCGGCGTCTCCGGCACGTGTTTCTGGCACATCTGACTGGTGGTTCCGGCATGCCCATAAGTTGATTCCGGTCTGTCCGGTAGGTGGTTCCGGCGTGCACGGCACGTGGTTCTGGTACGTCTCAGAGGTGGTTGCGTATGCCCAACAGGTGATTCCGGACTGTCCGCCACGTGCTTCTGGCACGTCTGAGAGGTGGTTCCAACATGCCCGGCAGGTCATTTCGGAGAGTCGTCCAAGTGGTTCTGGCATAGCCCACAGGTGATTTTGGCGTTTCCGGCAGGTGGTTCCGCCGTGCTCGGCAGGTGGTTCAGGCATGGGCGTCACGTGGTTCCAGTCTGTCCAGGACGTGTTTCCAGCTTCTCCGGCAGGTGGTTCTGGTACGTCTGAGAGGTGGTTCCGCCATGGCTGGCAGGTGATTCCGGACCGTCCCCCAGGTGGTTCTGGCATAGCCAGCAGTTGATATTGGCCTGTCCGGCAGGTGGTTCCAGCGAGTCGAACAGGTGGCTCCGGCGTGCTCGGCAGGTGGTTCCGGTCTGTCCGGTAGGTGATTCCGGCGTGTCCGGCACGTGCTTCCGGCACGTCTGAGACGTGGTTCCGGCATGAGCGACAGGTGATTTCGGAGTGTCCGCCAGGTGGTTCTGGCGTACCCGGCAGGTGATTTTGGCGTGTCCGGCAGGTGGTTCAGGCGAGTTGAGCAGGTGGTTGCGACGTGCTCGGCAGGTGCTTCCGGCGTCTCCGGCACGTGTTTCTGGCACATCTGACTGGTGGTTCCGGCATGCCCAAAAGTTGATTCCGGTCTGTCCGGTAGGTGGTTCCGGCGTGCACGGCACGTGGTTCTGGTACGTCTCAGAGGTGGTCGCGTATGCCCAACAGGTGATTCCGGACTGTCCGCCACGTGCTTCTGGCACGTCTGAGAGGTGGTTCCAACATGCCCGGCAGGTCATTTCGGAGAGTCGTCCAAGTGGTTCTGGCGTAGCCCGCAGGTGATTTTGGCGTGTCCGGCAGGTGGTTCCGCCGTGCTCGGCAGGTGGTTCAGGCATGGCCGTCACGTGGTTCCAGTCTGTCCAGGACGTGTTTCCAGCTTCTCCGGCAGGTGGTTCTGGTACGTCTGAGAGGTGGTTCCGCCATGGCTGGCAGGTGATCCCGGACTGTCCCCCAGGTGGTTCTGGCATAGCCAGCAGTTGATATTGGCCTGTCCGGCAGGTGGTTCCAGCGAGTCGAACAGGTGGCTCCGGCGTTCTTGGCAGGTGGTTCCGGTCTGTCCGGTAGGTGTTTCCAGCGTGTCTGGCACGTGCTTCCGGCATGCGCGGCAGGTGATTCCGTAGTGCCCGCCAGGTGGTTCTGGCATACCCGGCAGGTGATTTTGGCGTGTCCGGCAGGTGTTTCTGGCGAGTCGAGCAGGTGGCTCCGGCATGCTCGGCAGGTGCTTCCGGCGTCTCCGGCACTTGGTTCTGGTGTGTCTGAGAGCTGGTTCGGGCATGTCCGGCAGATGATTCCGGAGTGTCCGCCAAGTGGTTCTGGCATACCCAGCAGATGATTTTGGCGTGTCAGGGAGGTGGTACCGGTGAGTCGAGCAGGTGGTTCCGGCGTGCTCAGCAGGTGGTTCAGGCGGTTCTGGCAGGTGGTATCCGTCTGTTCGGGGTGTGGTTCCAGCATCTCATGAACACGTTTCTGGCACGTCTGAGATGTGGTTCCAGCCGGCCCGACAGGTGTTTCCGCAGTGTCCGCCAAGCAGTTCTGGCGTAGTTGGCAGGTGATTTTGGCATGACTGGCAGGTGGTTCCAGCAAGCCTGGCAGGTGATTCCAAAGTGTTCACCAACTGGTTGTGGCGTAGCCGGCAGGTGATTTTTGCGTGATCGGCAGGTGGTTCTGGCGAGTCGAGCAGGTGGTTCCGGCGTGCTCGGCTGGGGCTTCCGGGGTCATTGGCACGGGGTTCTGGCATGTCTGAGAGGTGGTTCCTGCATGCCCGGCAAGTGATTCCGGAGTGTTCGCCAAGTGGTTCTGGCATAGTCGGCAGGTGATTTTGGCATGTCCGGCAGGTGGTTCAGGCGAGTTGAGCAGGTGGTTCCAACGTGCTTGGCAGGTGCTTCCGGCGTCTCCGGCACGTGTTTCTGGCACATCTGACAGGTGGTTCCGGCATGCCCGAAAGCTGATTCCGGTCTGTCCGGTATGTGGTTGCGGCGTGCACGGCACGTGGTTCTGCTACGTGTCAGAGGTGGTTGCGTATGCCCAACAGGTGATTCCGGACTGTCCGCCTCGTGCTTCTGGCACGTCTGAGAGGTGGTTCCAACATGCCTGGCAGGTCATTTCGGAGATTCGTCCAAGTGGTTCTGGCGTAGCCCGCAGGTGATTTTGGCGTGTCCGGCAGGTGGTTCCGCCGTGCTCGGCAGGTGGTTCAGGCATGGCCGTCACGTGGTTCCAGTCTGTCCAGGACGTGTTTCCAGCTTCTCCGGCAGGTGGTTCTGGTACGTCTGAGAGGTGGTTCCGCCATGGCTGGCAGGTGATCCCGGACTGTCCCCCAGGTGGTTCTGGCATAGCCAGCAGTTGATATTGGCCTGTCCGGCAGGTGGTTCCAGCGAGTCGAACAGGTGGCTCCGGCGTTCTTGGCAGGTGGTTCCGGTCTGTCCGGTAGGTGTTTCCGGCTTGTCTGGCACGTGCTTCCGGCACGTCTGAGAGGTGGTTCCGGCATGCGCGGCAGGTGATTCCGTAGTGTCCGCCAGGTGGTTCTGGCATACCCGGCAGGTGATTTTGGCGTGTCCGGCAGGTGTTTCTGGCGAGTCGAGCAGGTGGCTCCGGCATGCTCGGCAGGTGCTTCCGGCGTCTCCGGCACTTGGTTCTGGTGTGTCTGAGAGCTGGTTCCGGCATGTCCGGCAGATGATTCCGGAGTGTCCGCCAAGTGGTTCTGGCATACCAAGCAGGTGATTTTGGCGTGTCAGGGAGGTGGTACCGGTGAGTCGAGCAGGTGGTTCCGGCGTGCTCGGCAGGTGGTTCAGGCGGTTCTGGCAGGTGGTATCCGTCTGTTCGGGGTGTGGTTCCAGCATCTCATGAACACGTTTCTGGCACGTCTGAGATGTGGTTCCAGCCGGCCCGACAGGTGTTTCCGCAGTGTCCGCCAAGCGGTTCTGGCGTAGTTGGCAGGTGATTTTGGCATGACTGGCAGGTGGTTCCAGCAAGCCTGGCAGGTGATTCCAAAGTGTTCACCAACTGGTTGTGGCGTAGCCGGCAGGTGATTTTTGCGTGATCCCCAGGTGGTTCTGGCGAGTCGAGCAGGTGGTTCCGGCGTGCTCGGCTGGTGCTTCCGGGGTCATTGGCACGGGGTTCTGGCATGTCTGAGAGGTGGTTCCTGCATGCCCGGCAAGTGATTCCGGAGTGTTCGCCAAGTGGTTCTGGCATAGTCGGCAGGTGATTTTGGCATGTCCGGCAGGTGGTTCAGGCGAGTTGAGCAGGTGGTTCCAACGTGCTTGGCATGTGCTTCCGGCGTCTCCGGCACGTGGTTCTGGTGTGTCTGAGAGCTGGTTCCGGCATGTCCGGCAGATGATTCCGGAGTGTCCGCCAAGTGGTTCTGGCATACCCGGCTGGTGATTTGGGCATGTCAGGTAGGTGGTTCCGGCGAGTCAAGCAGGTGGCTCCGGCGTGCTCGGCAGGTTGTTCAGACGGGTCTGACAGGTGTTTTCCGTCTGTTCGGGGTGTGGTTCCAGAATCTCATGCACATGGTTCTGGCACGTCTGAGATGTGGTTCCGGCCGGCCCGACAGGTGTTTCCACAGTGTCCGCCAAGTGGTACTGGCGTAGTTGGCAGGTGATTTTGGCATGACCGGCAGGTGGTTCCAGCAAGCCCGGCAGGTGATTCCGAAGTGTTCCCCAACTGGTTGTGGCGTAGCCGGCAGGTGTTTTTTGCGTGTCCGGCAGGTGGTTCTGGCGAGTCGAGCAGGTGGTTCCGGCGTGCTGGGCAGGTGCTTCCGGGGTTATTGGCACGTGGTTCTGGCATATCTGAGAGGTGGTTCCGGCATGCCCGGCAGGTGATTCCGGAGTGTTCGCCAAGTGTTTCCGGCGTAGCCGGCAGGTGATTTTGCATGTCCAGCGGTCGTTCCGGCGGGTCGAGCCGGTGGTTCCGGCGTGTCCGGCAGGTGGTTCCGGTCTGTCCGGCAGGTGGTTCTGTGGTGTCCGGCACGAGGTTCAGTCTGAGAGGCTGTGCCGGCATGCCCCTCACGTGATTCCGTCTTGTCCCCGAAGTGGTGCTGGTGTAGCGGGCAGGTGATTTTGGCGTGTCCGGCAGGTGGTTCAGGCGAGTTGAGCAGGTGGTTGTGACCTGCTCGGCAGGTGCTTCCGGCGTCTCCGGCACGTGTTCTGGCACATCTGACTGGTGGTTCCGGCATGCCCAAAAGTTGATTCCGGTCTTTCCGGTAGGTGATTCCGGCGTGTCCGGCACGTGCTTCCGGCATGCGCGGCAGGTGATTCCGTAGTGTCCGCCAGGTGGTTCTGGCATACCCGGCAGGTGATTTTGGCGTGTCCGGCAGGTGTTTCTGGCGAGTCGAGCAGGTGGCTCCGGCATGCTCGGCAGGTGCTTCCGGCGTCTCCGGCACGTGTTTCTGGTGTGTCTGAGAGCTGGTTCCGGCATGTCCGGCAGATGATTCCGGAGTGTCCGCCAAGTGGTTCTGGCATACCCGGCTGGTGATTTGGGCATGTCAGGTAGGTGGTTCCGGCGAGTCGAGCAGGTGGCTCCGGCGTGCTCGGCAGGTTGTTCAGACGGGTCTGGCAGGTGTTTTCCGTCTGTTCGGGGTGTGGTTCCAGCATCTCATGCACATGGTTCTGGCACGTCTGAGATGTGCTTCTGGCCGGCCCGACAGGTGTTTCCACAGTGTCCGCCAAGTGGTACTGGCGTAGTTGTCAGGTGATTTTGGCATGACCGGCAGGTGGTTCCAGCAAGCCCGGCAGGTGATTCCGAAGTGTTCCCCAACTGGTTGTGGCGTAGCCGGCAGGTGATTTTTGCGTGTCCGGCAGGTGGGTCTGGCGAGTCGAACAGGTGGTTCCGGCGTGCTCGGCAGGTGCTTCCGGGGTCATTGGCACGTGGTTCTGGCATATCTGAGAGGTGGTTCCGGCATGCCCGGCAGGTGATTCCGGAGTGTTCGCCAAGTGTTTCCGGCGTAGCCGGCAGGTGAGTTTGCATGTCCAGCGGTCGTTCCGGCGGGTCGAGCCGGTGGTTCCGGCGTGTCCGGCAGGTGGTTCCGGTCTGTCCGGCAGGTGGTTCTGTGGTGTCCGGCACGAGGTTCAGTCTGAGAGGCTGTGCCGGCATGCCCCTCACGTGATTCCGGCTTGTCCCCGAAGTGGTGCTGGTGTAGCGGGCAGGTGATTTTGGCGTGTCCGGCAGGTGGTTCAGGCGAGTTGAGCAGGTGGTTGCGACGTGCTCGGCAGGTGGTTCCGGCGTCTCCGGCACGTGTTTCTGGCACATCTGACTGGTGGTTCCGGCATGCCCATAAGTTGATTCCGGTCTGTCCGGTAGGTGGTTCCGGCGTGCACGGCACGTGGTTCTGGTACGTCTCAGAGGTGGTTGCGTATGCCCAACAGGTGATTCCGGACTGTCCGCCACGTGCTTCTGGCACGTCTGAGAGGTGGTTCCAACATGCCCGGCAGGTCATTTCGGAGAGTCGTCCAAGTGGTTCTGGCATAGCCCACAGGTGATTTTGGCGTTTCCGGCAGGTGGTTCCGCCGTGCTCGGCAGGTGGTTCAGGCATGGGCGTCACGTGGTTCCAGTCTGTCCAGGACGTGTTTCCAGCTTCTCCGGCAGGTGGTTCTGGTACGTCTGAGAGGTGGTTCCGCCATGGCTGGCAGGTGATTCCGGACCGTCCCCCAGGTGGTTCTGGCATAGCCAGCAGTTGATATTGGCCTGTCCGGCAGGTGGTTCCAGCGAGTCGAACAGGTGGCTCCGGCGTGCTCGGCAGGTGGTTCCGGTCTGTCCGGTAGGTGATTCCGGCGTGTCCGGCACGTGCTTCCGGCACGTCTGAGACGTGGTTCCGGCATGAGCGACAGGTGATTTCGGAGTGTCCGCCAGGTGGTTCTGGCGTACCCGGCAGGTGATTTTGGCGTGTCCGGCAGGTGGTTCAGGCGAGTTGAGCAGGTGGTTGCGACGTGCTCGGCAGGTGCTTCCGGCGTCTCCGGCACGTGTTTCTGGCACATCTGACTGGTGGTTCCGGCATGCCCAAAAGTTGATTCCGGTCTGTCCGGTAGGTGGTTCCGGCGTGCACGGCACGTGGTTCAGGTACGTCTCAGAGGTGGTCGCGTATGCCCAACAGGTGATTCCGGACTGTCCGCCACGTGCTTCTGGCACGTCTGAGAGGTGGTTCCAACATGCCCGGCAGGTGATTTCGGAGAGTCGTCCAAGTGGTTCTGGCGTAGCCCGCAGGTGATTTTGGCGTGTCCGGCAGGTGGTTCCGCCGTGCTCGGCAGGTGGTTCAGGCATGGGCGTCACGTGGTTCCAGTCTGTCCAGGACGTGTTTCCAGCTTCTCCGGCAGGTGGTTCTGGTACGTCTGAGAGGTGGTTCCGCCATGGCTGGCAGGTGATCCCGGACTGTCCCCCAGGTGGTTCTGGCATAGCCAGCAGTTGATATTGGCCTGTCCGGCAGGTGGTTCCAGCGAGTCGAACAGGTGGCTCCGGCGTTCTTGGCAGGTGGTTCCGGTCTGTCCGGTAGGTGTTTCCGGCGTGTCTGGCACGTGCTTCCGGCACGTCTGAGAGGTGGTTCCGGCATGCGCGGCAGGTGATTCCGTAGTGTCCGCCAGGTGGTTCTGGCATACCCGGCAGGTGATTTTGGCGTGTCCGGCAGGTGTTTCTGGCGAGTCGAGCAGGTGGCTCCGGCATGCTCGGCAGGTGCTTCCGGCGTCTCCGGCACTTGGTTCTGGT
This sequence comes from Equus przewalskii, assembly GCF_037783145.1. Lineage (NCBI taxonomy): Eukaryota > Metazoa > Chordata > Mammalia > Perissodactyla > Equidae > Equus > Equus przewalskii. The sequence goes on along the minus strand of NW_027227832.1, from coordinate 18,883 downwards.
GTGTCTGAGAGCTGGTTCCGGCATGTCCGGCAGATGATTCCGGAGTGTCCGCCAAGTGGTTCTGGCATACCCAGCAGGTGATTTTGGCGTGTCAGGGAGGTGGTACCGGTGAGTCGAGCAGGTGGTTCCGGCGTGCTCGGCAGGTGGTTCAGGCGGTTCTGGCAGGTGGTATCCGTCTGTTCGGGGTGTGGTTCCAGCATCTCATGAACACGTTTCTGGCACGTCTGAGATGTGGTTCCAGCCGGCCCGACAGGTGTTTCCGCAGTGTCCGCCAAGCGGTTCTGGCGTAGTTGGCAGGTGATTTTGGCATGACTGGCAGGTGGTTCCAGCAAGCCTGGCAGGTGATTCCAAAGTGTTCACCAACTGGTTGTGGCGTAGCCGGCAGGTGATTTTTGCGTGATCCCCAGGTGGTTCTGGCGAGTCGAGCAGGTGGTTCCGGCGTGCTCGGCTGGTGCTTCCGGGGTCATTGGCACGGGGTTCTGGCATGTCTGAGAGGTGGTTCCTGCATGCCCGGCAAGTGATTCCGGAGTGTTCGCCAAGTGGTTCTGGCATAGTCGGCAGGTGATTTTGGCATGTCCGGCAGGTGGTTCAGGCGAGTTGAGCAGGTGGTTCCAACGTGCTTGGCAGGTGCTTCCGGCGTCTCCGGCACGTGTTTCTGGCACATCTGACAGGTGGTTCCGGCATGCCCGATAGGTGATTCCGGTCTGTCCGGTAGGTGGTTCCAGCCTGCACGGCATGTGGTTCTGGTACGTCTCAGAGGTGGTTGCGCATGCCCAACAGGTGATTCCGGACTGTCCGCCACATGGTTCTGGCACGTCTGAGAGGTGGTTCCGGCATGCCCGGCAGGTCATCCCAGAGAGTCCTCCAAGTGGTTCTGGCATAACACGCAGGTGATTTTGGCGTGTCTGGCAGGTTGTTCCGTTGTGCTTGGCAGGTGGTTCAGGCTTGGCCGGCAGGTGGTTCCAGACTGTCCAGGACGTGTTTCCAGCTTCTCCGGCAGGTGGTTCTGGTACGTCTGAGAGGTGGTTCCGCCATGGCTGGCAGGTGATTCCGGACCGTCCCCCAGGTGGTTCTGGCATAGCCAGCACTTGATATTGGCCTGTCCGGCAGGTGGTTCCAGCGAGTCGAACAGGTGGCTCCGGCGTGCTCGGCAGGTGGTTCCGGTCTGTCCGGTAGGTGATTCCGGCGTGTCCGGCACGTGCTTCCGGCACGTCTGAGAGGTGGTTCCGGCATGCGCGACAGGTGATTTCGGAGTGTCCGCCAGGTGGTTCTGGCGTACCCGGCAGGTGATTTTGGCGTGTCCGGCAGGTGTTTCTGGCGAGTCGAGCAGGTGGCTCCGGCATGCTCGGCAGGTGCTTCCGGCGTCTCCGGCACTTGGTTCTGGTGTGTCTGAGAGCTGGTTCCGGCATGTCCGGCAGATGATTCCGGAGTGTCCGCCAAGTGGTTCTGGCATACCCGGCTGGTGATTTGGGCATGTCAGGTAGGTGGTTCCGGCGAGTCGAGCAGATGGATCAGGCGTCCTCGGCAGGTTGTTCAGACGGGTCTGGCAGGTGTTTTCCGTCTGTTCGTGGTGTGGTTCCAGCATCTCATGTACATGGTTCTGGCACGTCTGAGATGTGGTTCCGGCCGGCCCGACAGGTGTTTCCACAGTGTCCGCCAAGTGGTACTGGCGTAGTTGGCAGGTGATTTTGGCATGACCGGCAGGTGGTTCCAGCAAGCCCGGCAGGTGATTCCGAAGTGTTCCCCAACTGGTTGTGGCGTAGCCGGCAGGTGATTTTTGCGTGTCCGGCAGGTGGTTCTGGCGAGTCGAGCAGGTGGTTCCGGCGTGCTCGGCAGGTGCTTCCGGGGTCATTGGCACGTGGTTCTGGCATATCTGAGAGGTGGTTCCGGCATGCCCGGCAGGTGATTCCGGAGTGTTCGCCAAGTGTTTCCGGCGTAGCCGGCAGGTGAGTTTGCATGTCCAGCGGTCGTTCCGTCGGGTCGAGCCGGTGGTTCCGGCGTGTCCGGCAGGTGGTTCCGGTCTGTCCGGCAGGTGGTTCTGTGGTGTCCGGCACGAGGTTCAGTCTGAGAGGCTGTGCCGGCATGCCCCTCACGTGATTCTGGCTTGACCCCGAAGTGGTGCTGGTGTAGCGGGCAGGTGATTTTGGCGTGTCCGGCAGGTGGTTCAGGCGAGTTGAGCAGGTGGTTGCGACGTGCTCGGCAGGTGCTTCCGGCGTCTCCGGCACGTGTTTCTGGCACATCTGACTGGTGGTTCCGGCATGCCCAAAAGTTGATTCCGGTCTGTCCGGTAGGTGGTTCCGGCGTGCACGGCACGTGGTTCTGGTACGTGTCAGAGGTGGTTGCGTATGCGCAACAGGTGATTCCAGACTGTCCGCCACGTGCTTCTGGCACGTCTGAGAGGTGGTTCCAACATGCCCGGCAGGTCATTTCGAAGAGTCGTCCAAGTGGTTCTGGCGTAGCCCGCAGGTGATTTTGGCGTGTCCGGCAGGTGGTTCCGCCGTGCTCGGCAGGTGGTTCAGGCATGGGCGTCAAGTGGTTCCAGTCTGTCCAGGACGTGTTTCCAGCTTCTCCGGCAGGTGGTTCTGGTACGTCTGAGAGGTGGTTCCGCCATGGCTGGCAGGTGATCCCGGACTGTCCCCCAGGTGGTTCTGGCATAGCCAGCAGTTGATATTGGCCTGTCCGGCAGGTGGTTCCAGCGAGTCGAACAGGTGGCTCCGGCGCTCTTGGCAGGTGGTTCCGGTCTGTCCGGTAGGTGTTTGCAGCGTGTCTGGCACCTTCTTCCGGCATGCGCGGCAGGTGATTCCGTAGTGTCCGCCAGGTGGTTCTGGCATACCCGGCAGGTGATTTTGGCGTGTCCGGCAGGTGTTTCTGGCGAGTCGAGCAGGTGGCTCCGGCATGCTCGGCAGGTGCTTCCGGCGTCTCCGGCACTTGGTTCTGGTGCGTCTGAGAGCTGGTTCCGGCATGTCCGGCAGATGATTGCGGAGTGTCCGCCAAGTGGTTCTGGCATACCCAGCAGGTGATTTTGGCGTGTCAGGGAGGTGGTACCGGTGAGTCGAGCAGGTGGTTCCGGCGTGCTCGGCAGGTGGATCAGGCGGTTCTGGCAGGTGGTATCCGTCTGTTCGGGGTGTGGTTCCAGCATCTCATGAACACGTTTCTGGCACGTCTGAGAAGTGGTTCCAGCCGGCCCGACAGGTGTTTCCGCAGTGTCCGCCAAGCGGTTCTGGCGTAGTTGGCAGGTGATTTTGGCATGACTGGCAGGTGGTTCCAGCAAGCCTGGCAGGTGATTCCAAAGTGTTCACCAACTGGTTGTGGCGTAGCCGGCAGGTGATTTTTGCGTGATCGGCAGGTGGTTCTGGCGAGTCGAGCAGGTGGTTCCGGCGTGCTCGGCTGGTGCTTCCGGGGTCATTGGCACGGGGTTCTGGCATGTCTGAGAGGTGGTTCCTGCATGCCCGGCAAGTGATTCCGGAGTGTTCGCCAAGTGGTTCTGGCATAGTCGGCAGGTGATTTTGGCATGTCCGGCAGGTGGTTCAGGCGAGTTGAGCAGGTGGTTCCAACGTGCTTGGCAGGTGCTTCCGGCGTCTCCGGCACGTGTTTCTGGCACATCTGACAGGTGGTTCCGGCATGCCCGAAAGGTGATTCCGGTCTGTCCGGTAGGTGGTTCCAGCCTGCACGGCATGTGGTTCTGGTACGTCTCAGAGGTGGTTGCGCATGCCCAACAGGTGATTCCGGACTGTCCGCCACATGGTTCTGGCACGTCTGAGAGGTGGTTCCGGCATGCCCGGCAGGTCATCCCAGAGAGTCCTCCAAGTGGTTCTGGCATAACACGCAGGTGATTTTGGCGTGTCTGGCAGGTTGTTCCGTTGTGCTTGGCAGGTGGTTCAGGCTTGGCCGGCAGGTGGTTCCAGACTGTCCAGGACGTGTTTCCAGCTTCTCCGGCAGGTGGTTCTGGTACGTCTGAGAGGTGGTTCCGCCAGGGCTGGCAGGTGATTCCGGACCGTCCCCCAGGTGGTTCTGGCATAGCCAGCAGTTGATATTGGCCTGTCCGGCAGGTGGTTCCAGCGAGTCGAACAGGTGGCTCCGGTGTGCTCGGCAGGTGGTTCCGGTCTGTCCGGTAGGTGATTCCGGCGTGTCCGGCACGTGCTTCCGGCACGTCTGAGAGGTGGTTCCGGCATGCGCGACAGGTGATTTCGGAGTGTCCGCCAGGTGGTTCTGGCGTACCCGGCAGGTGATTTTGGCGTGTCCGGCAGGTGTTTCTGGCGAGTCGAGCAGGTGGCTCCGGCATGCTCGGCAGGTGCTTCCGGTGTCTCCGGCACGTGGTTCTGGTGTGTCTGAGAGCTGGTTCCGGCATGTCCGGCAGATGATTCCGGAGTGTCCGCCAAGTGGTTCTGGCATACCCGGCTGGTGATTTGGGCATGTCAGGTAGGTGGTTCCGGCGAGTCGAGCAGGTGGCTCCGGCGTGCTCGGCAGGTTGTTCAGACGGGTCTGGCAGGTGTTTTCCGTCTGTTCGGGGTGTGGTTCCAGCATCTCACGCACATGGTTCTGGCACGTCTGAGATGTGGTTCCGGCCGGCCGACAGGTGTTTCCACAGTGTCCGCCAAGTGGTACTGGCGTAGTTGTCAGGTGATTTTGGCATGACCGGCAGGTGGTTCCAGCAAGCCCGGCAGGTGATTCCGAAGTGTTCCCCAACTGGTTGTGGCGTAGCCGGCAGGTGATTTTTGTGTGTCCGGCAGGTGGTTCTGGCGAGTCGAGCAGGTGGTTCCGGCGTGCTCGGCAGGTGCTTCCGGGGTCATTGGCACGTGGTTCTGGCATATCTGAGAGGTGGTTCCGGCATGCCCGGCAGGTGATTCCGGAGTGTTCGCCAAGTGTTTCCGGCGTAGCCGGCAGGTGAGTTTGCATGTCCAGCTGTCGTTCCGGCGGGTCGAGCCGGTGGTTCCGGCGTGTCCGGCAGGTGGTTCCGGTCTGTCCGGCAGGTGGTTCTGTGGTGTCCGGCATGAGGTTCAGTCTGAGAGGCTGTGCTGGCATACCCCTCACGTGATTCCGGCTTGTCCCCGAAGTGGTGCTGGTGTAGCGGGCAGGTGATTTTGGCGTGTCCGGCAGGTGGTTTAGGCGAGTAGAGCAGGTGGTTGCGACGTGCTCGGCAGGTGCTTCCGGCGTCTCCGGCACGTGTTTCTGGCACATCTGACTGGTGGTTCCGGCATGCCCAAAAGTTGATTCCGGTCTGTCCGGTAGGTGGTTCCGGCGTGCACGGCACGTGGTTCTGGTACGTGTCAGAGGTGGTTGCGTATGCCCAACAGGTGATTCCGGACTGTCCGCCACGTGCTTCTGACACGTCTGAGAGGTGGTTCCAACATGCCCGGCAGGTCATTTCGGAGAGTCGTCCAAGTGGTTCTGGCATAGCCCACAGGTGATTTTGGCGTGTCCGGCAGGTGGTTCCGCCGTGCTCGGCAGTTGGTTCAGGCATGGGCGTCACGTGGTTCCAGTCTGTCCAGGACGTGTTTCCAGCTTCTCCGGCAGGTGGTTCTGGTACGTCTGAGAGGTGGTTCCGCCATGGCTGGCAGGTGATCCCGGACTGTCCCCCAGGTGGTTCTGGCATAGCCAGCAGTTGATATTGGCCTGTCCGGCAGGTGGTTCCAGCGAGTCGAACAGGTGGCTCCGGCGTTCTTGGCAGGTGGTTCCGGTCTGTCCTTTAGGTGTTTCCGGTGTGTCTGGCACGTGCTTCCGCCATGCGCGGCAGGTGATTCCGCAGTGTCGCCAGGTTATTCTGGCAAACCCGGCAGGTGATTTTGGCGTGTCCGGCAGGTGTTTCTGGCGAGTCGAGCAGGTGGCTCCGGCATGCTCGGCAGGTGCTTCCGGCGTCTCCGGCACGTGGTTCTGGTGTGTCTGAGAGCTGGTTCCGGCATGTCCGGCAGATGATTCCGGAGTGTCCGCCAAGTGGTTCTGGCATACCCGGCTGGTGATTTGGGCATGTCAGGTAGGTGGTTCCGGCGAGTCGAGCAGGTGGCTCCGGCGTGCTCGGCAGGTTGTTCAGACGGGTCTGGCAGGTGTTTTCCGTCTGTTCGGGGTGTGGTTCCAGCATCTCATGCACATGGTTCTGGCACGTCTGAGATGTGGTTCCGGCCGGCCCGACAGGTGTTTCCACAGTGTCCGCCAAGTGGTTACGGCGTAGTTGGCAGGTGATTTTGGCATGACCGGCAGGTGGTTCCAGCAAGCCCGGCAGGTGATTCCGAAGTGTTCCCCAACTGGTTGTGGCGTAGCCGGCAGGTGATTTTTGCGTGTCCGGCAGGTGGTTCCGGCGTGCTCGGCAGGTGCTTCCGGGGTCATTGTCACGTGGTTCTGGCATATCTGAGAGGTGGTTCCGGCATGCCCGGCAGGTGATTCCGGAGTGTTCGCCAAGTGTTTCCGGCGTAGCCGGCAGGTGAGTTTGCATGTCCAGCGGTCGTTCCAGCGGGTCTAGCCGGTGGTTCCGGCGTGTCCAGCAGGTGGTTCCGGTCTGTCCGGCAGGTGGTTCAGTGGTGTCCGGCACGAGGTTCAGTCTGAGAGGCTGTGCCGGCATGCCCCTCACGAGATTCCTGCTTGTCCCCGAAGTGGTGCTGGTGTAGCGGGCAGGTGATTTTGGCGTGTCCGGCAGGTGGTTCAGGCGAGTTGAGCAGGTGGTTGCGACGTGCTCGGCAGGTGCTTCCGGCGTCTCCGGCACGTGTTTCTGGCACATCTGACTGGTGGTTCCGGCATGCCCAAAAGTTGATTCCGGTCTGTCCGGTAGTTGGTTCCGGCGTGCACGGCACGTGGTTCTGGTACGTGTCAGAGGTGGTTGCGCATGCCCAACAGGTGATTCCGGACTGTCCGCCACATGGTTCTGGCACGTCTGAGAGGTGGTTCCGGCATGCCCGGCAGGTCATCCCAGAGAGTCCTCCAAGTGGTTCTGGCATAACACGCAGGTGATTTTGGCGTGTCTGGCAGGTTGTTCCGTTGTGCTTGGCAGGTGGTTCAGGCTTGGCCGGCAGGTGGTTCCAGACTGTCCAGGACGTGTTTCCAGCTTCTCCGGCAGGTGGTTCTGGTACGTCTGAGAGGTGGTTACGCCATGGCTGGCAGGTGATTCCGGACCGTCCCCCAGGTGGTTCTGGCATAGCCAGCAGTTGATATTGGCCTGTCCGGCAGGTGGTTCCAGCGAGTCGAACAGGTGGCTCCGGCGTGCTCGGCAGGTTGTTCAGACGGGTCTGGCAGGTGTTTTCCGTCTGTTCGGGGTGTGGTTCCAGCATCTCATGCACATGGTTCTGGCACGTCTGAGATGTGGTTCCGGCCGGCCCGACAGGTGTTTCCACAGTGTCCGCCAAGTGGTACTGGCGTAGTTGGCAGGTGATTTTGGCATGACCGGCAGGTGGTTCCAGCAAGCCCGGCAGCTGATTTCGAAGTGTTCCCCAACTGGTTGTGGCGTAGCCGGCAGGTGATTTTTGCGTGTCCGTCAGGTGGTTCTGGCGAGTCGAGCAGGTGGTTCCGGCGTGCTCGGCAGGTGCTTCCGGGGTCATTGGCACGTGGTTCTGGCATATCTGAGAGGTGGTTCCGGCATGCCCGGCAGGTGATTCCGGAGTGTTCGCCAAGTGTTTCCGGCGTAGCCGGCAGGTGAGTTCGCATGCCCAGCGGTCGTTCCGGCGGGTCGAGCCTGTGGTTCCGGCGTGTCCGGCAGGTGGTTCCAGACTGTCCAGGACGTGTTTCCAGCTTCTCCGGCAGGTGGTCCTGGTACGTCTGAGAGGTGGTTCCGCCATGGCTGGCAGGTGATTCCGGACCGTCCCCCAGGTGGTTCTGGCCTAGCCAGCAGTTGATATTGGCCTGTCCGGCAGGTGGTTCCAGCGAGTCGAACAGGTGGCTCCGGCGTGCTCGGCAGTTGGTTTCGGTCTGTCCGGTAGGTGATTCCGGCGTGTCCGGCACGTGCTTCCGGCACGTCTGAGACGTGGTTCCGGCATGAGCGACAGGTGATTTCGGAGTGTCCGCCAGGTGGTTCTGGCGTACCCGGCAGGTGATTATGGCGTGTCCGGCAGGTGGTTCAGGCGAGTTGAGCAGGTGGTTGCGACGTGCTCGGCAGGTGTTTCCGGCGTCTCCGGCACGTGTTTCTGGCACATCTGACTGGTGGTTCCGGCATGCCCAAAAGTTGATTCCGGTCTTTCCGGTAGGTGGTTCCGGCGTGCACGGCACGTGGTTCTGGTACGTGTCAGAGGTGGTTGCGTATGCCCAACAGGTGATTCCGGACTGTCCGCCACATGCTTCTGGCACGTCTGAGAGGTGGTTCCAACATGCCCGGCAGGTCATTTCGGAGAGTCGTCCAAGTGGTTCTGGCGTAGCCCGCAGGTGATTTTGGCGTGTCCGGCAGGTGGTTCCGCCGTGCTCGGCAGGTGGTTCAGGCATGGCCGTCACGTGGTTCCAGTCTGTCCAGGACGTGTTTCCAGCTTCTCCGGCAGGTGGTTCTGGTACGTCTGAGAGGTGGTTCCGCCATGGCTGGCAGGTGATCCCGGACTGTCCCCCAGGTGGTTCTGGCATAGCCAGCAGTTGATATTGGCCTGTCCGGCAGGTGGTTCCAGCGAGTCGAACAGGTGGCTCCGGCGTTCTTGGCAGGTGGTTCCGGTCTGTCCGGTAGGTGTTTCCGGCGTGTCTGGCACGTGCTTCCGGCACGTCTGAGAGGTGGTTCCGGCATGCGCGGCAGGTGATTCCGTAGTGTCCGCCAGGTGGTTCTGGCATACCCGGCAGGTGATTTTGGCGTGTCCGGCAGGTGTTTCTGGCGAGTCGAGCAGGTGGCTCCGGCATGCTCGGCAGGTGCTTCCGGCGTCTCCGGCACTTGGTTCTGGTGTGTCTGAGAGCTGGTTCCGGCATGTCCGGCAGATGATTCCGGAGTGTCCGCCAAGTGGTTCTGGCATACCCAGCAGGTGATTTTGGCGTGTCAGGGAGGTGGTACCGGTGAGTCGAGCAGGTGGTTCCGGCGTGCTCGGCAGGTGGTTCAGGCGGTTCTGGCAGGTGGTATCCGTCTGTTCGGGGTGTGGTTCCAGCATCTCATGAACACGTTTCTGGCACGTCTGAGATGTGGTTCCAGCCGGCCCGACAGGTGTTTCCGCAGTGTCCGCCAAGCGGTTCTGGCGTAGTTGGCAGGTGATTTTGGCATGACTGGCAGGTGGTTCCAGCAAGCCTGGCAGGTGATTCCAAAGTGTTCACCAACTGGTTGTGGCGTAGCCGGCAGGTGATTTTTGCGTGATCGGCAGGTGGTTCTGGCGAGTCGAGCAGGTGGTTCCGGCGTGCTCGGCTGGTGCTTCCGGGGTCATTGGCACGGGGTTCTGGCATGTCTGAGAGGTGGTTCCTGCATACCCGGCAAGTGATTCCGGAGTGTTCGCCAAGTGGTTCTGGCATAGTCGGCAGGTGATTTTGGCATGTCCGGCAGGTGGTTCAGGCGAGTTGAGCAGGTGGTTCCAACGTGCTTGGCAGGTGCTTCCGGCGTCTCCGGCACGTGTTTCTGGCACATCTGACAGGTGGTTCCGGCATGCCCGAAAGGTGATTCTGGTCTGTCCGGTAGGTGGTTCCAGCCTGCATGGCATGTGGTTCTGGTACGTCTCAGAGGTGGTTGCGCATGCCCAACAGGTGATTCCGGACTGTCCGCCACGTGCTTCTGGCACGTCTGAGAGGTGGTTCCGGCATGCCCGGCAGGTCATCCCAGAGAGTCCTCCAAGTGGTTCTGGCATAACACGCAGGTGATTTTGGCGTGTCTGGCAGATTGTTCCGTTGTGCTTGGTAGGTGGTTCAGGCTTGGCCGGCAGGTGGTTCCAGACTGTCCAGGACGTGTTTCCAGCTTCTCCGGCAGGTGGTTCTGGTACGTCTGAGAGGTGGTTCCGCCATGTATGGGAGGCGATTCCGGACCGTCCCCCAGGTGGTTCTGGCATAGCCAGCAGTTGATATTGGCCTGTCCGGCAGGTGGTTCCAGCGAGTCGAACAGGTGGCTCCAGCGTGCGCGGCAGGTGGTTCTGGTCTGTCCGGTAGGTGATTCCGGCGTGTCCGGCACGTGCTTTCGGCACGTCTGAGAGGTGGTTCCGGCATGCGCGACAGGTGATTTCGGAGTGTCCGCCAGGTGGTTCTGGCGTACCCGGCAGGTGATTTTGGCGTGTCCGGCAGGTGTTTCTGGCGAGTCGAGCAGGTGGCTCCGGCATGCTCGGCAGGTGCTTCCGGCGTCTCCGGCACGTGGTTCTGGTGTGTCTGAGAGCTGGTTCCGGCATGTCCGGCAGATGATTCCGGAGTGTCCGCCAAGTGGTTCTGGCATACCCGGCTGGTGATTTGGGCATGTCAGGTAGGTGGTTCCGGCGAGTCGAGCAGGTGGCTCCGGCGTGCTCGGCAGGTTGTTCAGACGGGTCTGGCAGGTGTTTTCCGTCTGTTCGGGGTGTGGTTCCAGCATCTCATGCACATGGTTCTGGCACGTCTGAGATGTGGTTCCGGCCGGCCCGACAGGTGTTTCCACAGTGTCCGCCAAGTGGTACTGGCGTAGTTGGCAGGTGATTTTGGCATGACCGGCAGGTGGTTCCAGCAAGCCCGGCAGGTGATTCCGAAGTGTTCCCCAACTGGTTGTGGCGTAGCTGGCAGGTGATTTTTGCGTGTCCGGCAGGTGGTTCTGGCGAGTCGAGCAGGTGGTTCCGGCGTGCTGGGCAGGTGCTTCCGGGGTCATTGGCCCGTGGTTCTGGCATATCTGAGAGGTGGTTCCGGCATGCCCGGCAGGTGATTCCGGAGTGTTCGCCAAGTGTTTCCGGCGTAGCCGGCAGGTGAGTTTGCATGTCCAGCGGTCGTTCCGGCGGGTCGAGCCGGTGGTTCCGGCGTGTCCGGCAGGTGGTTCCGGTCTGTCCGGCAGGTGGTTCTGTGGTGTCCGGCACGAGGTTCAGTCTGAGAGGCTGTGCCGGCATGCCCCTCACGTGATTCCGGCTTGTCCCCGAAGTGGTGCTGGTGTAGCGGGCAGGTGATTTTGGCGTGTCCGGCAGGTGGTTCAGGCGAGTTGAGCAGGTGGTTGCGACGTGCTCGGCAGGTGCTTCCGGCGTCTCCGGCACGTGTTTCTGGCACATCTGACTGGTGGTTCCGGCATGCCCAAAAGTTGATTCCGGTCTGTCCGGTAGGTGGTTCCGGCGTGCACGGCACGTAGTTCTGGTACGTCTCATAGGTGGTCGCGCATGCCCTACAGGTGATTCCAGACTGTCCGCCACATGGTTCTGGCACGTCTGAGAGGTGGTTCCGGCATGCCCGGCAGGTCATCCCAGAGAGTCCTCCAAGTGGTTCTGGCATAACACGCAGGTGATTTTGGCGTGTCTGGCACGTGCTTCCGGCACGTCTGAGACGTGGTTCCGGCATGAGCGACAGGTCATTTCGGAGTGTCCGCCAGGTGGTTCTGGCGTACCCGGCAGGTGATTTTGGCGTGTCCGGCAGGTGGTTCAGGCGAGTTGAGCAGGTGGTTGCGACGTGCTCGGCAGGTGCTTCCGGCGTCTCCGGCACTTGTTTCTGGCACATCTGACTGGTGGTTCCGGCATGCCCAAAAGTTGATTCCGGTCTGTCCAGTAGGTGGTTCCGGCGTGCACGGCACGTGGTTCTGGTACGTCTCAGAGGTGGTCGCGTATGCCCAACAGGTGATTCCGGACTGTCCGCCATGTGCTTCTGGCACGTCTGAGAGGTGGTTCCAACATGCCCGGCAGGTCATTTCGGAGAGTCGTCCAAGTGGTTCTGGCGTAGCCCGCAGGTGATTTTGGCGTGTCCGGCAGGTGGTTCCGCCGTGCTCGGCAGGTGGTTCAGGCATGGCCGTCACGTGGTTCCAGTCTGTCCAGGACGTGTTTCCAGCTTCTCCGGCAGGTGGTTCTGGTACGTCTGAGAGGTGGTTCCGCCATGGCTGGCAGGTGATCCCGGACTGTCCCCCAGGTGGTTCTGGCATAGCCAGCAGTTGATATTGGCCTGTCCGGCAGGTGGTTCCAGCGAGTCGAACAGGTGGCTCCGGCGTTCTTGGCAGGTGGTTCCGGTCTGTCCGGTAGGTGTTTCCGGCGTGTCTGGCACGTGCTTCCGGCACGTCTGAGAGGTGGTTCCGGCATGCGCGGCAGGTGATTCCGTAGTGTCCGCCAGGTGGTTCTGGCATACCCGGCAGGTGATTTTGGCGTGTCCGGCAGGTGTTTCTGGCGAGTCGAGCAGGTGGCTCCGGCATGCTCGGCAGGTGCTTCCGGCGTCTCTGGCACGTGGTTCTGGTGTGTCTGAGAGCTGGTTCCGGCATGTCCGGCAGATGATTCCGGAGTGTCCGCCAAGTGGTTCTGGCATACCCAGCAGGTGATTTTGGCGTGTCAGGGAGGTGGTACCGGTGAGTCGAGCAGGTGGTTCCAGCGTGCTCGGCAGGTGGTTCAGGCGGTTCTGGCAGGTGGTATCCGTCTGTTCGGGGTGTGGTTCCAGCATCTCATGAACACGTTTCTGGCACGTCTGAGATGTGGTTCCGGCCGGACCGACAGGTGTTTCCGCAGTGTCCGCCAAGCGGTTCTGGCGTAGTTGGCAGGTGATTTTGGCATGACTGGCAGGTGGTTCCAGCAAGCCTGGCAGGTGATTCCAAAGTGTTCACCAACTGGTTGTGGCGTAGCCGGCAGGTGATTTTTGCGTGATGGGCAGGTGGCTCTGGCGAGTCGAGCAGGTGGTTCCGGCGTGCTCAGCTGGTGCTTCCGGGGTCATTGGCACGGGGTTCTGGCATGTCTGAGAGGTGGTTCCTGCATGCCCAGCAAGTGATTCCGGAGTGTTCGCCAAGTGGTTCTGGCATAGTCGGCAGGTGATTTTACCATGTCCGGCAGGTGGTTCAGGCGAGTTGAGCAGGTGGTTCCAACGTGCTTGGCATGTGCTTCCGGCGTCTCCGGCACGTGGTTCTGGTGTGTCTGAGAGCTGGTTCCGGCATGTCCGGCAGATGATTCCGGAGTTTCCGCCAAGTGGTTCTGGCATACCCGGCTGGTGATTTGGGCATGTCAGGTAGGTGGTTCCGGCGAGTCAAGCAGGTGGCTCCGGCGTGCTCGGCAGGTTGTTCAGACGGGTCTGGCAGGTGTTTTCCGTCTGTTCGGGGTGTGGTTCCAGCATCTCATGCACATGGTTCTGGCACGTCTGAGATGTGGTTCCGGCCGGCCCGACAGGTGTTTCCACAGTGTCCGCCAAGTGGTACTGGCGTAGTTGGCAGGTGATTTTGGCATGACCGGCAGGTGGTTCCAGCAAGCCCGGCAGGTGATTCCGAAGTGTTCCCCAACTGGTTGTGGCGTAGCCGGCAGGTGATTTTTGCGTCTCCGGCAGGTGGTTCCGGCGTGCTGGGCAGGTGCTTCCGGGGTCATTGGCACGTGGTTCTGGCATATCTGAGAGGTGGTTCCGGCATGCCCGGCAGGTGATTCCGGAGTGTTCGCCAAGTGTTTCCGGCGTAGCCGGCAGGTGATTTTGCATGTCCAGCGGTCGTTCCGGCGGGTCGAGCCGGTGGTTCCGGCGTGTCCGGCAGGTGGTTCCGGTCTGTCCGGCAGGTGGTTCTGTGGTGTCCGGCACGAGGTTCAGTCTGAGAGGCTGTGCCAGCATGCCCCTCACGTGATTCCGTCTTGTCCCCGAAGTGGTGCTGGTGTAGCGGGCAGGTGATTTTGGCGTGTCCGGCAGGTGGTTCAGGCGAGTTGAGCAGGTGGTTGTGACCTGCTCGGCAGGTGCTTCCGGCGTCTCCGGCACGTGTTTCTGGCACATCTGACTGGTGGTTCCGGCATGCCCAAAAGTTGATTCCGGTCTTTCCGGTAGGTGATTCCGGCGTGTCCGGCACGTGCTTCCGGCAAGTCTGAGAGGTGGTTCCGGCATGCGCGACAGGTGCTTTCGGAGTGTCCGCCAGGTGGTTCTGGCGTACCCGGCAGGTAATTTTGGCGTGTCCGGCAGGTGTTTCTGGCGAGTCGAGCAGGTGGCTCCGGCATGCTCGGCAGGTGCTTCCGGCGTCTCCGGCACTTGGTTCTGGTGTGCCTGAGAGCTGGTTCCGGCATGTCCGGCAGATGATTCCGGAGTGTCCGCCAAGTGGTTCTGGCATACCCGGCTGGTGATTTGGGCATGTCAGGTAGGTGGTTCCGGCGAGTCAAGCAGGTGGCTCCGGCGTGCTTGGCAGCTTGTTCAGACGGGTCTGGCAGGTGTTTTCCGTCTGTTCGGGGTGTGGTTCCAGCATCTCATGCACATGGTTCTGGCACGTCTGAGATGTGGTTCCGGCCGGCCCGACAGGTGTTTCCACAGTGTCCGCCAAGTGGTACTGGCGTAGTTGGCAGGTGATTTTGGCATGACCGGCAGGTGGTTCCAGCAAGCCCGGCAGGTGATTCCGAAGTGTTCCCCAACTGGTTGTGGCATAGCTGGCAGGTGATTTTTGCGTGTCCGGCAGGTGGTTCTGGCGAGTCGAGCAGGTGGTTCCGGCGTGCTGGGCAGGTGCTTCCGGGGTCATTGGCCCGTGGTTCTGGCATATCTGAGAGGTGGTTCCGGCATGCCCGGCAGGTGATTCCGGAGTGTTCGCCAAGTGTTTCCGGCGTAGCCGGCAGGTGAGTTTGCATGTCCAGCGGTCGTTCCGGCGGGTCGAGCCGGTGGTTCCGGCGTGTCCGGCAGGTGGTTCCGGTCTGTCCGGCAGGTGGTTCTGTGGAGTCCGGCACGAGGTTCAGTCTGAGAGGCTGTGCCGGCATGCCCCTCACGTGATTCCGGCTTGTCCCCGAAGTGGTGCTGGTGTAGCGGGCAGGTGATTTTGGCGTGTCCGGCAGGTGGTTCAGGCGAGTTGAGCAGGTGGTTGCGACGTGCTCGGCAGGTGCTTCCGGCGTCTCCGGCACGTGTTTTTGGCACATCTGACTGGTGGTTCCGGCATGCCCAAAAGTTGATTCCGGTCTGTCCGGTAGGTGGTTCCGGCGTGCACGGCACGTAGTTCTGGTACGTCTCAGAGGTGGTCGCGCATGCCCTACAGGTGATTCCAGACTGTCCGCCACATGGTTCTGGCACGTCTGAGAGGTGGTTCCGGCATGCCCGGCAGGTCATCCCAGAGAGTCCTCCAAGTGGTTCTGGCATAACACGCAGGTGATTTTGGCGTGTCTGGCAGGTTGTTCCGT
Organism: Equus przewalskii; assembly: GCF_037783145.1. Classification (NCBI taxonomy): domain Eukaryota; kingdom Metazoa; phylum Chordata; class Mammalia; order Perissodactyla; family Equidae; genus Equus; species Equus przewalskii. The sequence goes on along the minus strand of NW_027227832.1, from coordinate 3,782 downwards.
TGTGCTTGGCAGGTGGTTCAGGCTTGGCCGGCAGGTGGTTCCAGACTGTCCAGGACGTGTTTCCAGCTTCTCCGGCAGGTGGTCCTGGTACGTCTGAGAGGTGGTTCCGCCATGGCTGGCAGGTGATTCCGGACCGTCCCCCAGGTGGTTCTGGCATAGCCAGCACTTGATATTGGCCTGTCCGGCAGGTGGTTCCAGCGAGTCGAACAGGTGGCTCCGGCGTGCTCGGCAGGTGGTTCCGGTCTGTCCGGTAGGTGATTCCGGCGTGTCCGGCACGTGCTTCCGGCACGTCTGAGACGTGGTTCCGGCATGAGCGACAGGTGATTTCGGAGTGTCCGCCAGGTGGTTCTGGCGTACCCGGCAGGTGATTTTGGCGTGTCCGGCAGGTGGTTCAGGCGAGTTGAGCAGGTGGTTGCGACGTGCTCGGCAGGTGCTTCCGGCGTCTCCGGCACGTGTTTCTGGCACATCTGACTGGTGGTTCCGGCATGCCCAAAAGTTGATTCCGGTCTGTCCGGTAGGTGGTTCCGGCGTGCACGGCACGTGGTTCTGGTACGTCTCAGAGGTGGTCGCGTATGCCCAACAGGTGATTCCGGACTGTCCGCCACGTGCTTCTGGCACGTCTGAGAGGTGGTTCCAACATGCCCGGCAGGTCATTTCGGAGAGTCGTCCAAGTGGTTCTGGCGTAGCCCGCAGGTGATTTTGGCGTGTCCGGCAGGTGGTTCCGCCGTGCTCGGCAGGTGGTTCAGGCATGGCCGTCACGTGGTTCCAGTCTGTCCAGGACGTGTTTCCAGCTTCTCCGGCAGGTGGTTCTGGTACGTCTGAGAGGTGGTTCCGCCATGGCTGGCAGGTGATCCCGGACTGTCCCCCAGGTGGTTCTGGCATAGCCAGCAGTTGATATTGGCCTGTCCGGCAGGTGGTTCCAGCGAGTCGAACAGGTGGCTCCGGCGTTCTTGGCAGGTGGTTCCGGTCTGTCCGGTAGGTGTTTCCAGCGTGTCTGGCACGTGCTTCCGGCATGCGCGGCAGGTGATTCCGTAGTGTCCGCCAGGTGGTTCTGGCATACCCGGCAGGTGATTTTGGCGTGTCCGGCAGGTGTTTCTGGCGAGTCGAGCAGGTGGCTCCGGCATGCTCGGCAGGTGCTTCCGGCGTCTCCGGCACTTGGTTCTGGTGTGTCTGAGAGCTGGTTCGGGCATGTCCGGCAGATGATTCCGGAGTGTCCGCCAAGTGGTTCTGGCATACCCAGCAGATGATTTTGGCGTGTCAGGGAGGTGGTACCGGTGAGTCGAGCAGGTGGTTCCGGCGTGCTCAGCAGGTGGTTCAGGCGGTTCTGGCAGGTGGTATCCGTCTGTTCGGGGTGTGGTTCCAGCATCTCATGAACACGTTTCTGGCACGTCTGAGATGTGGTTCCAGCCGGCCCGACAGGTGTTTCCGCAGTGTCCGCCAAGCAGTTCTGGCGTAGTTGGCAGGTGATTTTGGCATGACTGGCAGGTGGTTCCAGCAAGCCTGGCAGGTGATTCCAAAGTGTTCACCAACTGGTTGTGGCGTAGCCGGCAGGTGATTTTTGCGTGATCGGCAGGTGGTTCTGGCGAGTCGAGCAGGTGGTTCCGGCGTGCTCGGCTGGGGCTTCCGGGGTCATTGGCACGGGGTTCTGGCATGTCTGAGAGGTGGTTCCTGCATGCCCGGCAAGTGATTCCGGAGTGTTCGCCAAGTGGTTCTGGCATAGTCGGCAGGTGATTTTGGCATGTCCGGCAGGTGGTTCAGGCGAGTTGAGCAGGTGGTTCCAACGTGCTTGGCAGGTGCTTCCGGCGTCTCCGGCACGTGTTTCTGGCACATCTGACAGGTGGTTCCGGCATGCCCGAAAGCTGATTCCGGTCTGTCCGGTAGGTGGTTGCGGCGTGCACGGCACGTGGTTCTGCTACGTGTCAGAGGTGGTTGCGTATGCCCAACAGGTGATTCCGGACTGTCCGCCTCGTGCTTCTGGCACGTCTGAGAGGTGGTTCCAACATGCCTGGCAGGTCATTTCGGAGATTCGTCCAAGTGGTTCTGGCGTAGCCCGCAGGTGATTTTGGCGTGTCCGGCAGGTGGTTCTGCCGTGCTCGGCAGGTGGTTCAGGCATGGCCGTCACGTGGTTCCAGTCTGTCCAGGACGTGTTTCCAGCTTCTCCGGCAGGTGGTTCTGGTACGTCTGAGAGGTGGTTCCGCCATGGCTGGCAGGTGATCCCGGACTGTCCCCCAGGTGGTTCTGGCATAGCCAGCAGTTGATATTGGCCTGTCCGGCAGGTGGTTCCAGCGAGTCGAACAGGTGGCTCCGGCGTTCTTGGCAGGTGGTTCCGGTCTGTCCGGTAGGTGTTTCCGGCGTGTCTGGCACGTGCTTCCGGCACGTCTGTGAGGTGGTTCCGGCATGCGCGGCAGGTGATTCCGTAGTGTCCGCCAGGTGGTTCTGGCATACCCGGCAGGTGATTTTGGCGTGTCCGGCAGGTGTTTCTGGCGAGTCGAGCAGGTGGCTCCGGCATGCCCGGCAGGTGCTTCCGGCGTCTCCGGCACTTGGTTCTGGTGTGTCTGAGAGCTGGTTCCGGCATGTCCGGCAGATGATTCCGGAGTGTCCGCCAAGTGGTTCTGGCATACCCAGCAGGTGATTTTGGCGTGTCAGGGAGGTGGTACCGGTGAGTCGAGCAGGTGGTTCCGGCGTGCTCGGCAGGTGGTTCAGGCGGTTCTGGCAGGTGGTATCCGTCTGTTCGGGGTGTGGTTCCAGCATCTCATGAACACGTTTCTGGCACGTCTGAGATGTGGTTCCAGCCGGCCCGACAGGTGTTTCCGCAGTGTCCGCCAAGCGGTTCTGGCGTAGTTGGCAGGTGATTTTGGCATGACTGGCAGGTGGTTCCAGCAAGCCTGGCAGGTGATTCCAAAGTGTTCCCCAACTGGTTGTGGCGTAGCCGGCAGGTGATTTTTGCGTGATGGGCAGGTGGTTCTGGCGAGTCGAGCAGGTGGTTCCGGCGTGCTCGGCTGGTGCTTCCGGGGTCATTGGCACGGGGTTCTGGCATGTCTGAGAGGTGGTTCCTGCATGCCCGGCAAGTGATTCCGGAGTGTTCGCCAAGTGGTTCTGGCATAGTCGGCAGGTGATTTTGGCGTGTCCGGCAGGTGGTTCAGGCGAGTTGAGCAGGTGGTTCCAACGTGCTTGGCATGTGCTTCCGGCGTCTCCGGCACGTGGTTCTGGTGTGTCTGAGAGCTGGTTCCGGCATGTCCGGCAGATGATTCCGGAGTGTCCGCCAAGTGGTTCTGGCATACCCGGCTGGTGATTTGGGCATGTCAGGTAGGTGGTTCCGGCGAGTCAAGCAGGTGGCTCCGGCGTGCTCGGCACGTTGTTCAGACGGGTCTGGCAGGTGTTTTCCGTCTGTTCGGGGTGTGGTTCCAGCATCTCATGCACATGGTTCTGGCACGTCTGAGATGTGGTTCCGGCCGGCCCGACAGGTGTTTCCACAGTGTCCGCCAAGTGGTACTGGCGTAGTTGGCAGGTGATTTTGGCATGACCGGCAGGTGGTTCCAGCAAGCCCGGCAGGTGATTCCGAAGTGTTCCCCAACTGGTTGTGGCGTAGCCGGCAGGTGATTTTTGCGTGTCCGGCAGGTGGTTCTGGCGAGTCGAGCAGGTGGTTCCGGCGTGCTCGGCAGGTGCTTCCGCGGTTATTGGCACGTGGTTCTGGCATATCTGAGAGGTGGTTCCGGCATGCCCGGCAGGTGATTCCGGAGTGTTCGCCAAGTGTTTCCGGCGTAGCCGGCCGGTGATTTTGC
>NW_027227831.1:0-83462 GCF_037783145.1 Equus przewalskii | reverse complement strand
ATGCCCGGCAGGTCATTCCGGAGTGTTCCACAAGTGGTTCTGGCGTAGCCGACAGGTGATTTTGCATGTCCGGCAATGGTTCCGGCGAGTCGAGCCGGTGGTTCCGGCATGTCCGGCAGGTGGTTCCGGCATGCCCGGCAGGTGATTCCGGAGTGTCGGGCATGTGGTTCTGGCACCTCTGAGAGGTGGTTCTGGCATGCCCAGCAGGTGATACCGGAGTGTTCGCCAAGTGGTTCTGGCGTAGCCGGCAGGTGATTTTGCATGTCGGGCAATGGTTCCGGCGAGTCGAGCCGGTTGTTCTGGAATGTCCGGCCGGTGGTTCCGGCATGTCCGGCAGGTGGTTCCGGCATGTCCTGCACGTGGTTCCAGCATGCCCGGTAGGTGATTCCGGAGTGTCCTGCATGTGGTTCTGGCAGCTCTGAGAGGTGGTTCCAAAATGCCTGGCATGTGATTCCGGAGTGTCTGCCGAGTGGTTCTGGCGTAGCCGGCAGTTGATTTTGGCGTGTCCACTAGGTGGTTCTGGGGAGTGGATCAGCTGGTTCCGGCATACTCGGCAGGTGGTACCGGCGTGTCCAGAACATGGTTCTGGCAAGTCTGAGAGGCGGTTCCGGCATGCCCGACAGGTGATTCCAGAGTGTTCGCCAAGTGGTTCCGGCGTAGCCGGTAGGTCATTTTGCATGTCCGGCGGTGGTTCCGGAGAGTCGAGTCGGTGGTCCGGCGTGTCCAGCAGGTGGTTCCGGTCTGTCCGGCAGGTGGTTCTGGCGAGTCCGGCACGAGGTTCTGGCACGTCTGAGAGTTGGTTCTGGCATGCCCGACAGGTGATTTCGGAGTGTCCGCCACGTGGTTGTGGCGTACCCGGCAGGTGATTTTGGCGTGTCTGGCAGGTGTTTCTTGCAAGTGGAGCATTTGGCTCAGGCATGATCAGCAGGTGCTTCCGGCATGTCCGGCACGTGGTTCTGGTGTGTCTGAGAGCTGGTTCTGGCATGTCCGGCAGATGATTCCGGAGTGTCCACCAAGTGGTTGTGGCATACCCCGCAGGTGATTTTAGCGTGTCAGGTAGGTGGTTCCGGCGATTCGAGTAGGTGGGTCCGGCGTGCTGGGCAGGTGGTTCAGGCGGGTCTGGCAGGTGGTTTCGGTCTGTTCGGGTTGTGGTTCCGGCATCTCAGGCACATGGTTCTGGCACGTCTGAGAGGTGGTTCCGGCCGGCCCGACAGGTGTTTCCATGGTGTCCGCCAAGTTGTTCTGGCATAGCTGGCACGTGATGTTGGCGTGACCGACAGGTGGTTCCAGACAGCCCGGGAGGTGATTCCGAAGAGTTCACCAAATGGTTGTGGCGTAGCCGGCAGGTGAGTTTGGCGTGTCCAGCACATGGTTTTGGCGAATCGAGCAGGTGGTTCTGGCATGCTCGGCAGGTGCTTCCGGTGTCATTGACATGTGGTTCCGGCGTGTCTGAGAGGTGGTTCCGCCATGCCCGGCAGGTGATTCCGGAGTGTTCCCCAAGTGGTTCTGGCGTAGCCGGCAGGTGATTTTGCATGTCCGGCAATGGTTCCGGCGAGTCGAGCCGGTGATTCCGGCATGTCTGGCAGGTGGTTCCGGCATGCCCGGCAGGTGATTCCGGAGTGTCCGGCATGTGGTTCTGGCGTAGCCTGCAGGTGATTTTGCATGTCCGGCAATGGTTCCGGCGAGTCGAGCCGGTGGTTCCGGCATGTCCAGAAGGTGGTTCCGCCATGCCCGGCAGGTGATTCCGGAGTGTCCGGCATGTGGTTCTGGCACCTCTGAGAGGTGGTTCCGGCATGCCCGGCAGGTGATACCGGAGTGTCCGGCATTTGGTTCTGGTACCTCTGAGAGGTGGTTCCGGAATGCCTGGCATGTGATTCCGGAGTGTCTGCCGAGTGGTTCTGGCGTAGCCGGCAGGTGATTTTGCATGTCCGGCAATGGTTCCGGCGAGTCGAGCCGGTGGTTCCGGCATGTCAGGCAGGTGGTTCCAGCATGTGCGGCAGGTGATTCTGGAGTGTCCGGCATGTGGTTCTGGCACCTCTGAGAGGTGGTTCCGGCATGCCCGGCAAGTGATACCAGAGTCTCTGGCATTTGGTTCTGGCACCTCTGAGAGGTGGTTCTGGAATGCCTGGCATGTGATTCCGCAGTGTCTGCCGAGTGGTTCTGGATTAGCCGGCAGTTGATTTTGGCGTGTCCGCTAGGTGGTTCTGGGGAGTGGATCAGCTGGTTCCGGCATACTCGGCAGGTGGTACCGGCGTGTCCAGAACATGGTTCTGGCAAGTCTGAGAGGTGGTTCCAGCACGCCCGACAGGTGATTCCGGAGCCTCCGCCAAGTGTTTCTGGCGTACCCGGCAGGTAATTTTGGCATGTCCGACAGGTGTTTCTTGGGAGTCGAGCAGCTGGCTCAGGCATGCTCAGCTGGTGCTTCCGGCGTCTCTGGCACGTGGTTCTGGTGTGTCTGAGAGCTGGTTCTGGCATGTCCGGCAGATGATTCCGGAGTGTCCACCAAGTGGTTCTGGTATACCTGGCAGGTGATTTTGGCGTGTCAGGAAGGTGGTTCCGGCTAGTTGAGCAGGTGGATCACGCGTGCTCGCCAGGGGGTTCAGGCGGGTCTGGCAGGTGGTTTCGGTCTGTTCGGGGAGTGGTTACGGCATCTCAGGCTCATGGTTCTGGCACGTCTGAGAGGTGGTTCCGGCCGGCCCGACAGGTTTTTCCGGAGTGTCCGCCAAGTGGTTCTGGCGTAGCTGAAAGGTGATGTTGGCGTGACCAGCAGGTGGTTCCAGCCAGCCCGGCAGGTGATACCGGAGTGTCTGCCGAGTGGTTCTGGCGCAGCCGGCAGGTGATTTTGGCGTGTCCAGCAGGTAGTTCCGGCGAGCTCGGCAGGTGGTTCCGGCATGTCCGGAACATGGTTCTGGCAAGTCTGAGAGATGGTTCCGGCATGCCCGGCTGGTGATTCCGGAGTGTCCGGCATGTGGTTCTTGCACCTCTGAGAGGTGGTTCCGGCATGCCCGGCAGTTGGTTATGGAGTGTCTGCCGAGTGGTTCTGGAGTAGCCGGCAGGTGATTCTGGCGTATCCAGCAGGTGGTTCTGGGGAGTGGATCAGGTGGTTCCGGCCTACTCGGCAGGTGGTACCGGCGTGTCCGGAACATGGTTCTGGCAAGTCTGAGAGGTGGTTCCGGCATGCCCGACAGGTGATTCCGGAGTGTTCGCCAAGTGGTTCTGGCGTAGCCGGCAGGTCATTTTTCATGTCCGGCGGTGGTTCCGGCGAGTCGAGCCGGTGGTTCCGGTGTATCCAGCAGATGTTTCCGGTCTGTGCGGCAGGTGGTTCTGGCGTGACCAGCACGAGGTTCTGGCACGTCTGAGAGTTGGTTCCGGCATGCCCGACAGGTGATTCCGGAGTGTCAGCCACGTGGTTCTGGTGTACCCGGCAGGTGATTTTGGCGTGTCTGGCAGGTGTTTCTTGCAAGTCGAGCATTTGGCTCAGGCATGCTCAGCAGGTGCTTCCGGCGTGTCTGGCACGTGGTTCTGTGTCTGAGAGCTGGTTCTGGCATGTCCGGCAGATGATTCCGGAGTGTCCACCAAGTGGTTGTGGCATACCCGGCAGGTGATTTTAGCGTGTCAGGTAGGTGGTTCCGGCGAGTCGAGTAGGTGGTTCCGGCGTGCTCGGCAGGTGGTTCAGGCGGGTCTGGCAGGTGGTTTCGGTCTGTTCGGGGTGTGGTTCCGGCATCTCAGGCACATGGTTCTGGCACATCAGATAGGTGGTTCCGGCCGGCCCAACAGGTGTTTCCATGGTGTCCGCCAAGTGGTTCTGGCATAGCTGGCAGGTGATGTTGGAGTGACCGGCAGGTGGTTCCAGCCAACCCGGCAGGAGATTCCGAAGAGTTCACCAAATGGTTGTGGCGTAGCCGGCAGGTGATTTTGGCGTGTCCATCAGGTGGTTTTGGCAAGTCGAGCAGGTGGTTCTGGCGTGCTCGGCAGGTGCTTCCGGTGTCATTGGCATGTGGTTCCGGCATGTCTGAGAGGTGGTTCCGCCATGCCCGGCAGGTGATTCCGGAGTGTTCGCCAAGTGGTTCTGGCGCAGCCGGCAGGTGATTTTGCATGTCCGGCAATGGTTCCGGCGAGTCGAGCCGGTGGTTCCTGCATGTCCGGCAGGTGGTTCCGGCATGCCCGGCAGGTGATTCCGGAGTGTCCGGCATGTGGTTCTGGCACTTCTGAGAGGCGGTTCCGGCATGCCCGGCAGGTGATACCGGAGTGTCTGGCATTTGGTTCTGGCACCTGTGAGAGGTGGTTCCGGAATGCCTGGCATGTGATTCCGGAGTGTCTGCCGAGTGGTTCTGGCGTAGCCGGCAGGTGATTTTGGCGTGTCCAGCAGGTGGTTATGGCGAGTCGAGCAGGTGGTTCTGGCGTGCTCGGCAGGTGCTTCTGGTGTCATTGGCATGTGGTTCCGGCATGTCTGAGAGGTGGTTCCGCCATGCCCGGCAGGTGATTCCGGAGTGTTCGCCAAGTGGTTCTGGCGTAGCCGGCAGGTGATTTTGCATGTCCGGCAATGGTTCGGGCGAGTCGAGCCGGTGGTTCCGGCATGTCAGGCAGGTGGTTCCGGCATGCCCGGCAGGTCATTCCGGAGTGTCCGGCATGTGGTTCTGGCACCTCTGAGAGGTGGTTCCGGCATGCCCGGCAGGTGATACTGGAGTGTTCGCCAAGTGGTTCTGGCGTAGCCGGCAGGTGATTTTGCATGTCTGGCAATGGTTCCGGCGAGTCGAGCCGGTGGTTCCGGCATGTCCGGCAGTTGGTTCCAGCATGCCATGCAGGTGATTCCGGAGTGTCCGGCAAGTGGTTCTGGCACCTCTGAGAGGTGGTTCCGGCATGCCCGGCAGGTGATACCGGAGTGTCCGGCCTTTGGTTCTGGCACCTCTGAGAGGTGTTTCCGGAATGCCTGGCATGTGATTCCGGAGTGTTTAGCGAGTGGTTCTGGCATAGCCGGCAGTTGATTTTGGCGTGTCCACTAGGTGGTTCTGGGGAGTGGATCAGCTGGTTCCGGCATACTCGGCAGTTGGTACCGGCGTGTCCAGAACATGGTTCTGGCAAGTCTGAGAGGTGGTTCCGGCACGCCCGACAGGTGATTCCGGAGCGTCCGCCAAGTGTTTCTGGCGTACCCGGCAGGTGATTTTGGCATGTACGACAGGTGTTTCTTGCAGGTCGAGCAGGTGGCTCAGGCATGCTCAGCTGGTGTTTCCGGCGTCTCTGGCACGTGGTTCTGGTGTGTCAGAGAGCTGGTTCTGGCATGTCCGGCAGATGATTCCGGAGTGTCCAACAAGTGGTTCTGGTAGACCTGACAGGTGATTTTGGGGTGTCTGGAAGGTGGTTCCGGCTAGTAGAGCAGGTGGATCAGGCGTGCTCGCAAGGGGGTTCAGGCGGGTCTTGCAGGTGGTTTCGGTCTGTCCGGGTAGTGGTTCCGGCATCTCAGGCACATGGTTCTGGCACTTCTGAGAGGTGTTTGCGGACGGCCCGACCGATGTTTCCGGAGTGTCTGCCAAGTGGTTCTGGCGTAGCTGAAATGTGATGTTGGCGTGACCGGCAGGTGGTTCCAGCCAGCCCGGCATGTGATTCAGGAATCACCTGTTGGGCATGCGCAACCACCTCTGAGACGTACCAGAACCACATGCCGTGCAGGCTGGAACCACCTACCGGACAGACCAGAATCACCCTTCGGGCATGCCGGGTCCACATGTCAGATGTGCCAGAAACATGTGCCGGAGACGCCGGAAGCACCTGCCAAGCACGTTGGATCCACCTGCTCAACTCGCCTGAACCACCTGCCAGACACGCCAAAATCACCTGCCCGCTACACCAGCACCACTTAGGGGACAAGCTGGAATAACGTGAGGGGCATACCGGCACAGCCTCTCAGACTGAACCTCGTGCCCGACACCACAGATCCACCTGCCGGACAGACCGGAAACACCTGCCGGACACGCCGGAACCACCGGCTCGACCCGCCGGAACGACCGCTGGACATGCAAAATCACCTGCCGGATACGCCGGAAACACTTGGCGAACACTCCGGAATCACCTGCCGGGCATGCCGGAACCACCTGTCAGATGTGCCAGAAACACGTGCCGGAGACGCCGGAAGCACCTGCCAAGCACGTTGGAACCACCTGCTCAACTCGCCTGAACCACCTGCCGGACATGCCAAAATCACCTGCCGACTATGCCAGAACCACTTGGCGAACACTCCGGAATCACTTGCCGGGCATGCAGGAACCACCTCTCAGACATGCCAGAACCCCGTGCCAATGACCCCGGAAGCACCAGCCGAGCACGCCGGAACCACCTGCTCGACTCGCCAGAACCACCTGCCGATCACGCAAAAATCACCTGCCGGCTACGCCACAACCAGTTGGTGAACACTTTGGAATCACCTGCCAGGCTTGCTGGAACCACCTGCCAGTCATGCCAAAATCACCTGCCAACTACGCCAGAAACGCTTGGCAGACACTGCGGAAACACCTGTCGGGCCGGCTGGAACCACATCTCAGACGTGCCAGAAACGTGTTCATGAGATGCTGGAACCACACCCCGAACAGACGGATACCACCTGCCAGAACCGCCTGAACCACCTGCTGAGCACGCCGGAACCACCTGCTCGACTCACCGGTACCACCTCCCTAACACGCCAAAATCACCTGCTGGGTATGCCAGAACCACTTGGCGGACACTCTGGAATCATCTGCCGGACATGCCGGAACCAGCTCTCAGACACACCAGAACCACGTGCCAGAGACGCCGGAAGCACCTGCCGAGCATGCCGGAGCCACCTGCTCGACTCGCCAGAAACACCTGCCGGACACGCCAAAATCACCTGCCGGGTATGCCAGAACCACCTGGCGGACACTACGGAATCACCTGCCGCGCATGCCGGAACCACCTCTCAGACGTGCCGGAAGCACGTGCCAGACACGCCGGAAACACCTACCGGACAGACCGGAACCACCTGCCAAGAACGCCGGAGCCACCTGTTCGACTCGCTGGAACCACCTGCCGGACAGGCCAATATCAACTGCTGGCTATGCCAGAACCACCTGGGGGACAGTCCGGGATCACCTGCCAGCCATGGCGGAACCACCTCTCAGACTTACCAGAACCACCTGCCGGAGAAGCTGGAAACACGTCCTGGACAGACTGGAACCACGTGACGGCCATGCCTGAACCACCTGCCGAGCACGGCGGAACCACCTGCCGGACACGCCAAAATCACCTGCGGGCTACGCCAGAACCACTTGGACGACTCTCCGAAATGACCTGCCGGGCATGTTGGAACCACCTCTCAGACGTGCCAGAAGCACGTGGCGCACAGTCCGGAATCACCTGTTGGGCATACGCAACCACCTCTGACACGTACCAGAACCACGTGCCGTGCACGCCGGAACCACCTACCGGACAGACCGGAATCAACTTTTGGGCATGCCGGAACCACCAGTCAGATGTGCCAGAAACACGTGCCGGAGACGCCGGAAGCACCTGCCGAGCACGTCGCAACCACCTGCTCAAATCGCCTGAACCACCTGCCGGACGCGCCAAAATCACCTGCCCGCTACACCAGCACCACTTCGGGGACAAGCCGGAATCACGTGAGGGGCATGCCGGCACAGCCTCTCAGACTGAACCTCGTGCCGGACACCACAGAACCACCTGCCGGACAGACCGGAACCACCTGCCGGACACGCCGGAACCACCGGCTCGACCCGCCGGAATGACCGCTGGACATGCAAAATCACCTGCCGGCTACACCGGAAACACTTGGCGAACACTCCGGAATCACCTGCCGGGCATGCCGGAACCACCTCTCAGATATGCCAGAACCACGTGCCAATGACCCCGGAAGCACCTGCCGAGCACGCTGGAACCACCTGCTCGACTCGCCAGAACCACCTGCCGGACACGCAGAAATCACCTGCCGGCTACGCCACAACCAGTTGGGGAACACTTCGGAATCACCTGCCGGGCTTGCTGGAACCACCTGCCGGTCATGCCAAAATCACCTGCCAACTACACCAGTACCACTTGGCGGACACTGTGGAAACACCTGTCGGGCCGGCCGGAACCACATCTCAGACGTGCCAGAACCATGTGCATGAGATGCTGGAACCACACCCCGAACAGACGGAAAACACCTGCCAGACCCGTCTGAACAACCTGCCGAGCACGCCGGAGCCACCTGCTCGACTCGCCGGAACCACCTACCTGACATGCCCAAATCACCAGCCGGGTATGCCAGAACCACTTGGCGGACACTCCGGAATCATCTGCCGGACATGCCGGAACCAGCTCTCAGACACACCAGAACCAAGTGCCGGAGACGCCGGAACCACCTGCCGAGCATGCCGGAGCCACCTGCTCCACTCGCCAGAAACACCTGCCGGACACGCCAAAATCACCTGCCGGGTACGCCAGAACCACCTGGCGGACACTCCGATATCACCTGTCGCGCATGCCGGAACCACCTCTCAGACGTGCCGGAAGCACGTGCCGGACACGCCGGAATCGCCTACCGGACAGACCGGAGCCACCTGCCGAGCACGCTGGAGCCACCTGTTCGACTCGCTGGAACCACCTGCCGGACAGGCCAATATCAACTGCTGGCTATGCCAGAACCACCTGGGGGACAGTCCGGAATCACCTGCCAGACATGGCGGAACCACCTCTCACACGTACCAGAACCACATGCCGGAGAAGCTGGAAACACGTCCTGGACAGTCTGGAACCACCTGCCGGCCAAGCCTGAACCACCTGCCAAGCACAACGGAACAACCTGCCAGACACGCCAAAATCACCTGCGTGTTATGCCAGAACCACTTGGAGGACTCTCTGGGATGACCTGACGGGCATGCCGGAAACACCTCTCAGACGTGCCAGAACCATGTGGCGGACAGTCCGGAATCACCTGTTGGGCATGCGCAACCACCTCTGAGACGTACCAGAAACACATGTCGTGCAGGCTGGAACCACCTACCGGACAGACCGGAATCAGCTTTTGGGCATGCCGGAACCACCTGACAGATGTGCCAGAAACACGTGCCGGAGACGCCGTAAGCACCTGCCAAGCACGTTGGAAACACCTGCTCAACTCGCCTGAACCACCTGCCTGACAGGCCAATATTAACTGCTGGCTATGCCAGAACCACCTGGGGGACGGTCCGGAATCGCCTGCCAGCCATGGCGCAACCACCTCTCAGACGTACCAGAACCACCTGCCGGAGAAGCTGGAAACACGTCCTGGACAGTCTGGAACCACCTGCCGGCCAAGCCTGAACCACCTGCCAAGCACAACGGAACAACCTGCCAGACACGCCAAAATCACCTGCGTGTTATGCCAGAACCACTTGGAGGACTCTCTGGGTTGACCTGCCGGGCATGCCGGAACCACCTGTCAGATGTGCCAGAAACACGTGCCGGAGACGCCGGAAGCACCTGCCAAGCACGTTGGAACCACCTGCTCAACTCGCCTGAACCACCTGCCGGACATGCCAAAATCACCTGCCGACTATGCCAGAACCACTTGGCGAACACTCCGGAATCACTTGCCGGGCATGCAGGAACCACCTCTCAGACATGCCAGAACCCCGTGCCAATGACCCCGGAAGCACCAGCCGAGCACGCCGGAACCACCTGCTCGACTCACCGGTACCACCTCCCTGACACGCCAAAATCACCTGCTGGGTATGCCAGAACCACTTGGCGGACACTCCGGAATCATCTGCCGGACATGCCGGAACCAGCTCTCAGACACACCAGAACCACGTGCCGGAGACGCCGGAAGCACCTGCCGAGCATGCCGGAGCCACCTGCTCGACTCGCCAGAAACACCTGCCGGACACCCCAAAATCACCTGCCGGGTACGCCAGAACCACCTGGCGGACACTCTGAAATCTCCTGTCGCGCATGCCGGAACCTCCTCTCAGACGTGCCGGAAGCATGTGCCGGACACGCCGGAATCACCTACCGGACAGACCGGAACCACCTGCCGAGCACGGCGGAGCCACCTGTTCGACTCGCTGGAACCACCTGCCGGACTTGCCAATATCAACTGCTGGCTATGCCAGAACCACCTGGGGGATGATCCGGAATCACCTGCCAGCCATGGCGGAACCACCTTTCAGACGTACCAGAACCGCCTGCCGGAGAGGCTGGAAACACGTCCTGGACAGTCTGGAACCACCTGCCGGCCAAGCCTGAACCACCTGCCAAGCACAACGGAACAACATGCCAGACAAGCCAAAATCACCTGCGTGTTATGCCAGAACCACTTGGAGCACTCTCTGGGATGACCTGCCGGGCATGCCGGAACCACCTCTCAGACGTGCCAGAACCATGTGGCGGACAGTCCGGAATCACCTGTTGGGCATGCGCAACCACCTCTGAGACGTATCAGAAACACATGCCGTGCAGGCTGGAACCACCTACCGGACAGACCGGAATCACCTTTCGGGCATGCCGGAACCACCTGTCAGATGTGCCAGAAACACGTGCCGGAGACGCAGGAAGCACCTGCCAAGCACGTTGGAACCACCTGCTCAACTCGCCTGAACCACCTGCAGCACATGCCAAAATCACCTGCCAACTACGCCAGTACCACTTGGTGGACACTGTGGAAACACCTGTCGGGCCGGCCGGAGCCACATCTCAGACATGCCAGAACCATGTGCATGAGATGCTGGAACCACACCCCGAACAGACGGAAAACACCTGCCAGACACGTCTGAACAACCTGCCGAGCACGCCGGAGCCACCTGCTCAACTCGCCTGAACCACCTGCCGGACATGCCAAAATCACCTGCCGACTATGCCAGAACCACTTGGCGAACACTCCGGAATCACTTGCCGGGCATGCAGGAACCAACTCTCAGACATGCCAGAACCCCGTGCCAATGACCCCGGAAGCACCAGCCGAGCACTCCGGAACCACCTGCTCGACTCGCCAGAACCACCTGCCGATCACGCAAAAATCACCTGCCGGCTACGCCACAACCAGTTGGTGAACACTTTGGAATCACCTGCCAGGCTTGCTGGAACCACCTGCCAGTCATGCCAAAATCACCTGCCAACTACGCCAGAACCGCTTGGCGGACACTGCGGAAACACCTGTCGGGCCGGCTGGAACCACATCACAGACGTGCCAGAAACGTGTTCATGAGATGCTGGAACCACACCCCGAACAGACGGATACCACCTGCCAGAACCGCCTGAACCACCTGCTGAGCACGCCGGAACCACCTGCTCGACTCACCGGTACCACCTCCCTGACACGCCAAAATCACCTGCTGGGTATGCCAGAACCACTTGGCGGACACTCCGGAATCATCTGCCGGACATGCCGGAACCAGCTGTCAGACACACCAGGACCAAGCGCCGGAGAGGCCGGAAGCACCGGCTCGACCCGCCGGAATGACCGCTGGACATGCAAAATCACCTGCCGGCTACGCCGGAAACACTTGGCGAACACTCCGGAATCACCTGCCGGGCATGCCGGAACCACCTCTCAGATATGCCAGAACCACGTGCCAATGAGCCCGGAAGCACCTGCCGAGCACGCCGGAACCACCTGCTCGACTCGCCAGAACCACCTGCCGGACACGCAAAAATCACCTGCCGGCTACGCCACAACCAGTTGGGGAACACTTCGGAATCACCTGCCGGGCTTGCTGGAACCACCTGCCGGTCATGCCAAAATCACCTGACAACTACGCCAGTACCACTTGGCGGACACTGTGGAAACACCTGTCGGGCCGGCCGGAACCACATCTCAGACGTGCCAGAACCATGTGCATGAGATGCTGGAACCACACCCCGAACAGACGGAAAACACCTGCCAGACCCGTCTGAACAACCTGCCGAGCACGCCGGAGCCACATGCTCGACTCGCTGGAACCACCTACCTGACATGCCCAAATCACCAGCCGGGTATGCCAGACCCACTTGGCGGACACTCCGGAATCATCTGCCGGACATGCCGGAACCAGCTCTCAGACACACCAGAACCACGTGCCGGAGACGCCGGAAGCACCTGCCGAGCATGCCGGAGCCACCTGCTCGACTCGCCAGAAACACCTGCCGGACACGCCAAAATCACCTGCCGCGCATGCCGGAACCACCTCTCAGACGTGCCGGAAGCACGTGCCAGACACGCCGGAAACACCTACCGGACAGACCGGAACCACCTGCCGAGCACGCCGGAACCACCTGTTCGACTCGCTGGAACCACCTGCCGGACAGGCCAATATTAACTGCTGGCTATGCCAGAACCACCTGGGGGACGGTCCGGAATCGCCTGCCAGCCATGGCGGAACCACCTCTCAGACGTACCAGAGCCACCTGCCGCAGAAGCTGGAAACACGTCCTGGACAGTCTGGAACCACCTGCCGGCCAAGCCTGAACCACCTGCCAAGCACAACGGAACAACCTGCCAGACACGCCAAAATCACCTGCGTGTTATGCCAGAACCACTTGGAGGACTCTCTGGGTTGACCTGCCGGGCATGCCGGAACCACCTGTCAGATGTGCCAGAAACACGTGCCGGAGACGCCGGAAGCACCTGCCAAGCACGTTGGAACCACCTGCTCAACTCGCCTGAACCACCTGCCGGACATGCCAAAATCACCTGCCGACTATGCCAGAAACACTTGGCGAACACTCCGGAATCACTTGCCGGGCATGCAGGAACCACCTCTCAGACATGCCAGAACCCCGTGCCAATGACCCCGGAAGCACCAGCCGAGCACGCCGGAACCACCTGCTCGACTCGCCAGAACCACCTGCCGATCACGCAAAAATCACCTGCCGGCTATGCCACAACCAGTTGGTGAACACTTTGGAATCACCTGCCAGGCTTGCTGGAACCACCTGCCAGTCATGCCAAAATCACCTGCCAACTACGCCAGAACCGCTTGGCAGACACTGTGGAAACACCTGTCGGGCCGGCTGGAACCACATCTCAGACGTGCCAGAAACGTGTTCATGAGATGCTGGAACCACACCCCGAACAGACGGATACCACTTGCCAGAACCGCCTGAACCATCTGCTGAGCACGCCGGAACCACCTGCTCGACTCACCGGTACCACCTCCCTGACACGCCAAAATCACCTGCTGGGTATGCCAGAACCGCTTGGCGGACACTCCGGAATCATCTGCCGGACATGCCGGAACCAGCTCTCAGACACACCAGAACCAAGTGCCGGAGACGCCGGAAGCACCTGCCGAGCATGCCGGAGCCACCTGCTCGACTCGCCAGAAACACCTGCCGGACACGCCAAAATCACCTGCCGGGTATGCCAGAACCACCTGGCGGACACTACGGAATCACCTGCCGCGCATGCCGGAACCAACTCTCAGGCGTGCCGGAAGCACGTGCCAGACACGCCGGAAACACCTACCGGACAGACCGGAACCACCTGCCAAGAACGCCGGAGCCACCTGTTCGACTCGCTGGAACCACCTGCCGGACAGGCCAATATCAACTGCTGGCTATGCCAGAACCACCTGGGGGACAGTCCGGGATCACCTGCCAGCCATGGCGGAACCACCTCTCAGACTTACCAGAACCACCTGCCGGAGAAGCTGGAAACACGTCCTGGACAGACTGGAACCACGTGACGGCCATGCCTGAACCACCTGCCGAGCACGGCGGAACCACCTGCCGGACACACCAAAATCACCTGCGGGCTACGCCAGAACGACTTGGACGACTCTCCGAAATGACCTGCCGGGCATGTTGGAACCACCTCTCAGACGTGCCAGAAGCACGTGGCGCACAGTCCGGAATCACCTGTTGGGCATACGCAACCACCTCTGACACGTACCAGAACCACGTGCCGTGCACGCCGGAACCACCTACCGGACAGACCGGAATCAACTTTTGGGCATGCCGGAACCACCAGTCAGATGTGCCAGAAACACGTGCCGGAGACGCCGGAAGCACCTGCCGAGCACGTCGCAACCACCTGCTCAACTCGCCTGAACCACCTGCCGGACGCGCCAAAATCACCTGCCCGCTACACCAGCACCACTTCGGGGACAAGCCGGAAGCACGTGAGGGGCATGCCGGCACAGCCTCTCAGACTGAACCTCGTGCCGGACACCACAGAACCACCTGCCGGACAGACCGGAACCACCTGCCGGACACGCCGTAACCACCGGCTCGACCCGCCGGAACGACCGCTGGACATGCAAAATCACCTGCCGGCTACGCCGGAAACACTTGGCGAACACTCCGGAATCACCTGCCGGGCATGCCGGAACCACCTGCCGGTCATGCCAAAATCACCTGCCAACTACGCTAGTACCACTTGGCGGAAACTGTGGAAACACCTGTCGGGCCGGCCGGAACCACATCCCACACGTGCCAGAACCATGTGCATGAGATGCTGGAAACACACCCCGAACAGACGGATACCACCTGCCAGACCCGTCTGAACAACCTGCTGAGCATGCTGGAGCCACCTGCTCGACTCGCCGGAACCACCTACCTGACATGCCAAAATCACCAGCCGGGTTGCCAGAACCACTTGGCGGACACTCCGGAATCATCTGCCGGACATGCCGGAACCAGCTCTCAGACACACCAGAACCACGTGCCGGAGACGCCGGAAGCACCTGCCGAGCATGCCGGAGCCACCTGCTCGACTCGCCAGAAACACCTGCCGGACACGCCAAAATCACCTGCCGGGTACGCCAGAACCACCTGGCGGACATTCCGTAATCACCTGTCGCGCATGCCGGAACCACCTCTCAGACGTGCCGGAAGCAGGTGCCGGACACGCCGGAATCACCTAACGGACAGACCGGAACCACCTGCCGAGCACGCCGGAGCCACCTGTGCGACACGCTGGAACCACCTGCCGGACAGGCTAATATCAACTGCTGGCTATGCCAGAACCACCTGGGGGATGGTCCGGAATCACCTTCCAGCCGTGGCGGAACCACCTCTCTGACGTACCAGAACCACCTGCCGGAGAAGCTGGAAACACGTCCTGGACAGTCTGGAACCACCTGCCGGCCAAGCCTGAACCACCTGCCAAGCACAACAGAACAACCTGCCAGACACGCCAAAATCACCTGCGTGCTATGCCAGCACCACTTGGAGGACACTCTGGGATGACCTGCCGGGCATGCCGGAACCACCTGTCAGATGTGCCAGAAACACGTGCCGGAGACGCCGGAAGCACCTGCCAAGCACGTTGGAACCACCTGCTCAACTCGCCTGAACCACCTGCCGGACATGCCAAAATCACCTGCCGACTATGCCAGAACCACTTGGCGAACACTCCGGAATCACTTGCCGGGCATGCAGGAACCAACTCTCAGACATGCCAGAACCCCGTGCCAATGACCCCGGAAGCACCAGCCGAGCACTCCGGAACCACCTGCTCGACTCGCCAGAACCACCTGCCGATCACGCAAAAATCACCTGCCGGCTACGCCACAACCAGTTGGTGAACACTTTGGAATCACCTGCCAGGCTTGCTGGAACCACCTGCCAGTCATGCCAAAATCACCTGCCAACTACGCCAGAAACGCTTGGCGGACACTGCGGAAACACCTGTCGGGCCGGCTGGAACCACATCTCAGACGTGCCAGAAACGTGTTCATGAGATGCTGGAACCACACCCCGAACAGACGGATACCACCTGCCAGAACCGCCTGAACCACCTGCTGAGCACGCCGGAACCACCTGCTCGACTCACCGGTACCAACTCCCTGACACGCCAAAATCACCTGCTGGGTATGCCAGAACCACTTGGCGGACACTCCGGAATCATCTGCCGGACATGCCGGAACCAGCTGTCAGACACACCAGAACCAAGTGCCGGAGAGGCCGGAAGCACCGGCTCGACCCGCCGGAACGACCGCTGGACATGCAAAATCACCTGCCGGCTATGCCGGAAACACTTGGCGAACACTCCGGAATCACCTGCCGGGCATGCCGGAACCACCTATCAGATATGCCAGAACCACGTGCCAATGACCCCGGAAGCACCTGCAGAGCACGCCGGAACCACCTGCTCGACTCGCCAGAACCACCTGCCGGACACGCAAAAATCACCTGCCGGCTACGCCACAACCAGTTGGGGAACACTTCGGAATCACCTGCCGGGCTTGCTGGAACCACCTGCCGGTCATGCCAAAATCACCTGCCAACTACGCCAGTACCACTTGGCGGACACTGTGGAAACACCTGTTGGGCCGGCCGGAACCACATCTCAGACGTGCCAGAACCATGTGCATGAGATGCTGGAACCACACCCCGAACAGACGGAAAACACCTGCCAGACCCGTCTGAACAACCTGCCGAGCACGCCGGAGCCACCTGCTCGACTCGCCGGAACCACCTACCTGACATGCCCAAATCACCAGCCGGGTATGCCAGACCCACTTGGCGGACACTCCGGAATCATCTGCCGGACATGCCGGAACCAGCTCTCAGACACACCAGAACCACGTGCCGGAGACGCCGGAAGCACCTGCCGAGCATGCCGGAGCCACCTGCTCGACTCGCCAGAAACACCTGCCGGACACGCCAAAATCACCTGCCGGGTACGCCAGAACCACCTGGCGGACATTCCGAAATCACCTGTCGCGCATGCCGGAACCAACTCTCAGACGTGCCGGAAGCATGTGCCGGACACGCCGGAATCACCTACCGGACAGACCGGAACCACCTGCCGAGCACGCCGGAACCACCTGTTCGACTCGCTGGAACCACCTGCCGGACAGGCCAATATTAACTGCTGGCTATGCCAGAACCACCTGGGGGACGGTCCGGAATCGCCTGCCAGCCATGGCGGAACCACCTCTCAGACGTACCAGAACCACCTGCCGGAGAAGCTGGAAACACGTCCTGGACAGTCTGGAACCACCTGCCGGCCAAGCCTGAACCACCTGCCAAGCACAACGGAACAACCTGCCAGACACGCCAAAATCACCTGCGTGTTATGCCAGAACCACTTGGAGGACTCTCTGGGTTGACCTGCCGGGCATGCCGGAACCACCTGTCAGATGTGCCAGAAACACGTGCCGGAGACGCCGGAAGCACCTGCCAAGCACGTTGGAACCACCTGCTCAACTCGCCTGAACCACCTGCCGGACATGCCAAAATCACCTGCCGACTATGCCAGAACCACTTGGCGAACACTCCGGAATCACTTGCCGGGCATGCAGGAACCACCTCTCAGACATGCCAGAACCCCGTGCCAATGACCCCGGAAGCACCAGCCGAGCACGCCGGAACCACCTGCTCGACTCGCCAGAACCACCTGCCGATCACGCAAAAATCACCTGCCGGCTATGCCACAACCAGTTGGTGAACACTTTGGAATCACCTGCCAGGCTTGCTGGAACCACCTGCCAGTCATGCCAAAATCACCTGCCAACTACGACAGAACCGCTTGGCAGACACTGTGGAAACACCTGTCGGGCCGGCTGGAACCACATCTCAGACGTGCCAGAAACGTGTTCATGAGATGCTGGAACCACACCCCGAACAGACGGATACCACCTTCCAGAACCGCCTGAACCACCTGCTGAGCACGCAGGAACCACCTGCTCGACTCACCGGTACCACGTCCCTGACACGCCAAAATCACCTGCTGGGTATGCCAGAACCACTTGGCGGACACTCCGGAATCATCTGCCGGACATGCCGGAACCAGCTCTCAGACACACCAGAACCACGTGCCGGAGACGCCGGAAGCACCTGCCGAGCATGCCGGAGCCACCTGCTCGACTCGCCAGAAACACCTGCCGGACACGCCAAAATCACCTGCCGGGTACGCCAGAACCACCTGGCGGACAGTCCGAAATCACCTGTCGCGCATGCCTGAACCACCTCTCAGACGTGCCGGAAGCACGTGCCGGACACGCCGGAATCGCCTACCTGACAGACCGGAACCACCTGCCGAGCACGCCGGAGCCACCTGTTCGACTCGCTGGAACCACCTGCTGGACTGGCCAATATCAACTGCTGGCTATGCCAGAAACACCTGGGGGACGGTCCGGAATCACCTGCCAGCCATGGTGGAACCACTTCTCACACGTACCAGAACCACCTGCCGGAGAAGCTGGAAACACGTCCTGGACAGTCTGGAACCACCAGCCGGGCAAGCCTGAACCACCTGCCAAGCACAGCGGAACAACCTGCCAGACACGCCAAAATCACCTGCGTGTTATGCCAGAACCACTTGGAGGACTCTCTGGGATGACCTGCCGGGCATGCCGGAACCACCTCTCAGACGTGCCAGAACCATGTGGCGCACAGTCCGGAATCACCTGTTGGGCATGCGCAACCACCTCTGAGACGTACCAGAACCACATGCCGTGCAGGCTGGAACCACCTACCGGACAGACCGGAATCAGCTTTCGGGCATGCCGGAACCACCTGTCAGATGTGCCAGAAACACGTGCCGGAGACGCCGGAAGCACCTGCCAAGCACGTTGGAAACACCAGCTCAACTCGCCTGAACCACCTGCCGGACATGCCAAAATCACCTGCCGACTATGCCAGAACCACTTGGCGAACACTCCGGAATCACTTGCCGGGCATGCAGGAACCACCTCTCAGACATGCCAGAACCCCGTGTCAATGACCCCGGAAGCACCAGCCGAGCACGCCGGAACCACCTGCTCGACTCGCCAGAACCACCTGCCGATCACGCAAAAATCACCTGCCGGCTACGCCACAACCAGTTGGTGAACACTTTGGAATCACCTGCCAGGCTTGCTGGAACCACCTGCCAGTCATGCCAAAATCACCTGCCAACTATGCCAGAACCGCTTGGCGGACACTGCGGAAACACCTGTCGGGCCGGCTGGAACCACATCTCAGACGTGCCAGAAACGTGTTCATGAGATGCTGGAACCACACCCCGAACAGACGGATACCACCTGCCAGAACCGCCTGAACCACCTGCTGAGCACGCCGGAACCACCTGCTCGACTCACCGGTACCACCTCCCTGACACGCCAAAATCACCTGCTGGGTATGCCAGAACCACTTGGCGGACACTCCGGAATCATCTGCCGGACATGCCGGAACAAGCTCTCAGACACACCAGAACCAAGTGCCGGAGACGCCGGAAGCACCTGCCGCGCATGCCGGAACCACCTCTCAGACGTGCCGTAAGCACGTGCCAGACACGCCGGAAACACCTACCGGACAGACCGGAACCACCTGCCAGGAACGCCGGAGCCACCTGTTCGACTCGCTGGAACCACCTGCCGGAGAGTCCAATATCAACTGCTGGCTATGCCAGAACCACCTGGGGGAGAGTCCAGGATGACCTGCCAGCCATGGCAGAACCACCTCTCAGACGTACCAGAACCACCTGCCGGAGAAGCTGGAAACACGTCCTGGACAGACTGGAACCACGTGACGGCCATGCCTGAACCACCTGACGAGCACGGCGGAACCACCTGCCGGACACGCCAAAATCACCTGCGGGCTACGCCAGAACCACTTGGACGACTCTCCGAAATGACCTGCCGGGCATGTTGGAACCACCTCTCAGACGTGCCAGAAGCACGTGGCGCACAGTCCGGAATCACCTGTTGGGCATACGCAACCACCTCTGACACGGACCAGAACCAAAGCCGTGCACGCCGGAACCACCTACCGGACAGACCGGAATCAACTTTTGGGCATGCCGGAACCACCAGTCAGATGTGCCAGAAACACGTGCCGGAGACGCCGGAATCACCTGCCGAGCACGTCGCAACCACCTGCTCAACTCGCCTGAACCACCTGCCGGACACGCCAAAATCACCTGCCCGCTACACCAGCACCACTTCGGGGACAAGCCGGAATCACGTGAGGGGCATGCCGGCACAGCCTCTCAGACTGAACCTCGTGCCGGACACCACAGAACCACCTGCCGGACAGACCGGAACCACCTGCCGGACACGCCGGAACCACCGGCTTGACCCGCCGGAACGACCGCTGGACATGCAAAATCACCTGCCGGCTACGCCGGAAACACTTGGCGAACACTCCGGAATCACCTGCCGGGCATGCCGGAACCACCTCTCAGATATGCCAGAACCACGTGCCAATGACCCCGGAAGCACCTGCCGAGCACGCCGGAACCACCTGCTCGACTCGCCAGAACCACCTGCCGGACACACAAAAATCACCTTCCGGCTACGCCACAACCAGTTGGGGAACACTTCGGAATCACCTGCCGGGCTTGCTGGAACCACCTGCCGGTCATGCCAAAATCACCTGCCAACTACGCCAGTACCACTTGGCGGACACTGTGGAAACAACTGTCGGGCCGGCCGGAACCACATCTCAGACGTGCCAGAACCATGTGCATGAGATGCTGGAACCACACCCCGAACAGACGGATACCACCTGCCAGACCCGTCTGAACAACCTGCTGAGCATGCCGGAGCCACCTGCTCGACTCCCCGGAACCACCTACCTGACATGCCAAAATCACCAGCCGGGTATGCCAGAACCACTTGGCGGACACTCCGGAATCATCTGCCGGACATGCCGGAACCAGCTCTCAGACACACCAGAACCACGTGCCGGAGACGCCGGAAGCACCTGCCGAGCATGCCGGAGCCACCTGCTCGACTCGCCAGAAACACCTGCCGGACACGCCAAAATCACCTGCCGGGTACGCCAGAACCACCTGGCGGACATTCCGAAATCACCTGTCGCGCATGCCGGAACCAACTCTCAGACGTGCCGGAAGCATGTGCCGGACACGCCGGAATCACCTACCGGACAGACCGGAACCACCTGCCGAGCACGCCGGAACCACCTGTTCGACTCGCTGGAACCACCTGCCGGACATGCCAATATTAACTGCTGGTTATGCCAGAACCACCTGGGGGACGGTCCGGAATCGCCTGCCAGCCATGGCGGAACCACCTCTCAGACGTACCAGAACCACCTGCCGGAGAAGCTGGAAACACGTCCTGGACAGTCTGGAACCACCTGCCGGCCAAGCCTGAACCACCTGCCAAGCACAACGGAACAACATGCCAGACACGCCAAAATCACCTGCGTGTTATGCCAGAACCACTTGGAGGACTCTCTGGGTTGACCTGCCGGGCATGCTGGAACAACCTGTCAGATGTGCCAGAAACACGTGCCGGAGACGCCGGAAGCACCTGCCAAGCACGTTGGAACCACCTGCTCAACTCGCCTGAACCACCTGCCGGACATGCCAAAATCACCTGCCGACTATGCCAGAACCACTTGGCGAACACTCCGGAATCACTTGCCGGGCATGCAGGAACCACCTCTCAGACATGCCAGAACCCCGTGCCAATGACCCCGGAAGCACCAGCCGAGCACGCCGGAACCACCTGCTCGACTCGCCAGAACCACCTGCCGATCACGCAAAAATCACCTGCCGGCTATGCCACAACCAGTTGGTGAACACTTTGGAATCACCTGCCAGGCTTGCTGGAACCACCTGCCAGTCATGCCAAAATCACCTGCCAACTACGCCAGAAACGCTTGGCAGACACTGCGGAAACACCTGTCGGGCCGGCTGGAACCACATCTCAGACGTGCCAGAAACGTGTTCATGAGATGCTGGAACCACACCCCGAACAGACGGATACCACCTGCCAGAACCGCCTGAACCACCTGCTGAGCACGCCGGAACCACCTGCTCGACTCACCGGTACCATCTCCCTGACACGCCAAAATCACCTGCTGGGTATGCCAGAACCACTTGGCGGACACTCCGGAATCATCTGCCCGACATGCCGGAACCAGCTCTCAGACACACCAGAACCACGTGCCGGAGACGCCGGAAGCACCTGCCGAGCATGCCGGAGACACCTGCTCGACTCGCCAGAAACACCTGCCGGACACGCCAAAATCACCTACCGGGTATGCCAGAACCACCTGGCGGACACTACGGAATCACCTGCCGCGCATGCCGGAACCACCTCTCAGACGTGCCGGAAGCACGTGCCAGAAACGCCGGAAACACCTACCGGAGAGACTGGAACCACCTGCCAAGAACGCCGGAGCCACCTGTTCGACTCGCTGGAACCACCTGCCGGACAGGCCAATATCAACTGCTGGCTATGCCAGAACCACCTGGGGGACAGTCCGGGATCACCTGCCAGCCATGGCGGAACCACCTCTCAGACTTACCAGAACCACCTGCCGGAGAACCTGGAAACACGTCCTGGACTGACTGGAACCACGTGACGGCCATGCCTGAACCACCTGCCGAGCACGGCGGAACCACCTGCCGGACACGCCAAAATCACCTGCGGGCTACGCCAGAACCACTTGGACGACTCTCCGAAATGACCTGCCGGGCATGTTGGAACCACCTCTCAGACGTGCCAGAAGCACGTGGCGCACAGTCCGGAATCACCTGTTGGGCATACGCAACCACCTCTGACACGTACCAGAACCACGTGCCGTGCACGCCGGAACCACCTACCGGACAGACCGGAATCAACTTTTGGGCATGCCGGAACCACCAGTCAGATGTGCCAGAAACACGTGCCGGAGACGCCGGAAGCACCTGCCGAGCACGTCGCAACCACCTGCTCAACTCGCCTGAACCACCTGCCGGACACGCCAAAATCACCTGCCCGCTACACCAGCACCACTTCGGGGACAAGCCGGAATCACGTGAGGGGCATGCCGGCACAGCCTCTCAGACTGAACCTCGTGCCGGACACCACAGAACCACCTGCCGGACAGACCGGAACCACCTGCCGGACACGCCGGAACCACCGGCTCGACCCGCCGGAACGACCGCTGGACATGCAAAATCACCTGCCGGCTACGCCGGAAACACTTGGCGAACACTCCGGAATCACCTGCCGGGCATGCCGGAACCACCTCTCAGATATGCCAGAACCACGTGCCAATGACCCCGGAAGCACCTGCCGAGCACGCCGGAACCACCTGCTCGACTCGCCAGAACCACCTGCCGGACACGCAAAAATCACCTGCCGGCTACGCCACAACCAGTTGGGGAACACTTCGGAATCACCTGCCGGGCTTGCTGGAACCACCTGCCGGTCATGCCAAAATCACCTGCCAACTACGCCAGTACCACTTGGCGGACACTGTGGAAACACCTGTCGGGCCGGCCGGAACCACATCTCAGACGTGCCAGAACCATGTGCATGAGATGCTGGAACCACACCCCGAACAGACGGAAAACACCTGCCAGACCCGTCTGAACAACCTGCCGAGCACGCCGGAGCCAACTGCTCGACTCGCTGGAACCACCTACCTGACATGCCCAAATCACCAGCCGGGTATGCCAGAACCACTTGGCGGACACTCCGGAATCATCTGCCGGACATGCCGGAACCAGCTCTCAGACACACCAGAACCAAGTGCCGGAGACGCCGGAAGCACCTGCCGAGCATGCCGGAGCCACCTGCTCGACTCGCCAGAAACACCTGCCGGACACGCCAAAATCACCTGCCGGGTACGCCAGAACCACCTGGCGGACATTCCGAAATCACCTGTCGCGCATGCCGGAACCAACTCTCAGACGTGCCGGAAGCATGTGCCGGACACGCCGGAATCACCTACCGGACAGACCGGAACCACCTGCCGAGCACGCCGGAACCACCTGTTCGACTCGCTGGAACCACCTGCCGGACAGGCCAATATTAACTGCTGGCTATGCCAGAACCACCTGGGGGACGGTCCGGAATCGCCTGCCAGCCATGGCGGAACCACCTCTCAGACGTACCAGAACCACCTGCCGGAGAAGCTGGAAACACGTCCTGGACAGTCTGGAACCACCTGCCGGCCAAGCCTGAACCACCTGCCAAGAACAACGGAACAACCTGCCAGACACGCCAAAATCACCTGCGTGTTATGCCAGAACCACTTGGAGGACTCTCTGGGTTGACCTGCCGGGCATGCCGGAACCACCTGTCAGATGTGCCAGAAACACGTGCCGGAGACGCCGGAAGCACCTGCCAAGCACGTTGGAACCACCTGCTCAACTCGCCTGAACCACCTGCCGGACATGCCAAAATCACCTGCCGACTATGCCAGAACCACTTGGCGGACACTCCGGAATCATCTGCCGGACATGCTGGAACAAGCTCTCAGACACACCAGAACCAAGTGCCGGAGACGCCGGAAGCACCTGCCGCGCATGCCGGAACCACCTCTCAGACGTGCCGGAAGCACGTGCCAGACACGCCGGAAACACCTACCGGACAGACCGGAACCACCTGCCAAGAACGCCGGAGCCACC
Source organism: Equus przewalskii (assembly GCF_037783145.1). NCBI lineage: Eukaryota > Metazoa > Chordata > Mammalia > Perissodactyla > Equidae > Equus > Equus przewalskii. The sequence continues at coordinate 59,197 of NW_027227831.1, read as the reverse complement.
TGTTCGACTCGCTGGAACCACCTGCCGGACAGTCCAATATCAACTGCTGGCTATGCCAGAACCACCTGGGGGACAGTCCGGGATCACCTGCCAGCCATGGCGGAACCACCTCTCAGACGTACCAGAACCACCTGCCGGAGAAGCTGGAAACACGTCCTGGACAGACTGGAACCACGTGACGGCCATGCCTGAACCACCTGCCGAGCACGGCGGAACCACCTGCCGGACATGCCAAAATCACCTGCGGGCTACGCCAGAACCACTTGGACGACTCTCCGAAATGACCTGCCGGGCATGTTGGAACCACCTCTCAGACGTGCCAGAAGCACGTGGCGGACAGTCCGGAATCACCTGTTGGGCATACGCAACCACCTCTGCCACGTAGCAGAACCAAAGCCGTGCACGCCGGAACCACCTACCGGACAGACAGGAATCAACTTTTGGGCATGCCGGAACCACCAGTCAGATGTGCCAGAAACACGTGCCGGAGACGCCGGAAGCACCTGCCGAGCACGTCGCAACCACCTGCTCAACTCGCCTGAACCACCTGCCGGACACGCCAAAATCACCTGCCCGCTACACCAGCACCACTTCGGGGACAAGCCGGAATCACGTGAGGGGCATGCCGGCACAGCCTCTCAGACTGAACCTCGTGCCGGACACCACAGAACCACCTGCCGGACAGACCGGAACCACGTGCCGGACACGCCGGAACCACCGGCTCGACCCACCGGAACGACCGCTGGACATGCAAAATCACCTGCCGGCTACGCCGGAAACACTTGGCGAACACTCCGGAATCACCTGCCGGGCATGCCGGAACCACCTCTCAGATATGCCAGAACCACGTGCCAATGAGCCCGGAAGCACCTGCCGAGCACGCCGGAACCACCTGCTCGACTCGCCAGAACCACCTGCCGGACACGCAAAAATCACCTGCCGGCTACGCCACAACCAGTTGGGGAACACTTCGGAATCACCTGCCGGGCTTGCTGGAACCACCTGCCGGTCATGCCAAAATCACCTGCCAACTACGCCAGTACCACTTGGCGGACACTGTGGAAACACCTGTCGGGCCGGCCGGAACCACATCTCAGACGTGCCAGAACCATGTGCATGAGATGCTGGAACCACACCGCGAACAGATGGATACCACCTGCCAGACCCGTCTGAACAACCTGCTGAGCACGCTGGAGCCACCTGTTCGACTCGCCGGAACCACCTACCTGACATGCCGAAATCACCAGCCGGGAATGCCAGAACCACTTGGCGGACACTCCGGAATCATCTGCCAGACATGCCGGAACCAGCTCTCAGACACACCAGAACCACGTGCCGGAGACGCCGGAAGCACCTGCCGAGCATGCCGGAGCCACCTGCTCGACTCGCCAGAAACACCTGCCGGACACGCCAAAATCACCTGCAGGGTACGCCAGAACCACCTGGCGAACACTCCGAAATAACCTGTCGCGCATGCCGCAACCACCTCTCAGACGTGCCGGAAGCAGGTGCTGGACACGCCGGAATCACCTAACGGACAGACCGGAACCACCTGCCGAGCACGCCAGAGCCACCTGTGCGACACGCTGGAACCACCTGCCGGACAGGCTAATATCAACTGCTGGCTATGCCAGAACCACCTGGTGGACGGTCCGGAATCGCCTGCCAGCCATCGCGGAACCACCTCTCAGACGTACCAGAACCACCTGCCGGAGAAGCTGGAAACACGTCCTGGACAGTCTGGAACCACCTGCCGGCCAAGCCTGAACCACCTGCCAAGCACAACGGAACAACCTGCCAGACACGCCAAAATCACCTGCGTGTTATGCCAGAACCACTTGGAGGACTCTCTAGGATGACCTGCCGGGCATGCCGGAACCACCTCTGAGACGTACCAGAACCACATGCCGTGCAGGCTGGAACCACCTACCGGACAGACCGGAATCACCCTTCGGGCATGCCGGAACCACCTGTCAGATGTGCCACAAACACGTGCCGGACACGCCGGAAGCACCTGCCAAGCACGTTGGAACCACCTGCTCAACTCGCCTGAACCACCTGCCGGACATGCCAAAATCACCTGCCAACTACGCCAGAACCGTTTGGCGGACACTGCGGAAACACCTGTCGGGCCGGCTGGAACCACATCTCAGACGTGCCAGAAACGTGTTCATGAGATGCTGGAACCACACCCCGAACAGACGGATACCACCTGCCAGAACCGCCTGAACCACCTGCTGAGCACGCCGGAACCACCGGCTCAACTCACCGGTACCTCCTCCCTGACACGCCAAAATCACCTGCTGGGTATGCCAGAACCACTTGGCGGACACTCCGGAATCATCTGCCGGACACGCCGGAACCAGCTCACAGACACACCAGAACCACGTGCCGGAGACGCCGGAAGCACCTGCCGAGCATGCCGGAGCCACCTGCTCGACTCGCCAGAAACACCTGCCGGACACGCCAAAATCACCTGCCGGGTATGCCAGAACCACCTGGCGGACACTACGGAATCACCTGCCGCGCATGCCGGAACCACCTCTCATACGTGCCGGAAGCACGTGCCAGACACGCCGGAAACACCTACCGAACAGACCGGAACCACCTGCCAGGAACGCCGGAGCCACCTGTTCGACTCGCTGGAACCACCTGCCGGACATGCCAAAATCACCTGCCGACTATGCCAGAACCACTTTGCGAACACTCCGGAATCTCTTGCCGGGCATGCAGGAACCACCTCTCAGACATGCCAGAACCCCGTGCCAATGACCCCGGAAGCACCAGCCGAGCACGCCGGAACCACCTGCTCGACTCGCCAGAACCACCTGCCGATCACGCAAAAATCACCTGCCGGCTACGCCACAACCAGTTGGTGAACACTTTGGAATCACCTGCCAGGCTTGCTGGAACCACCTGCCAGTCATGCCAAAATCACCTGCCAACTACGCCAGAACCGCTTGGCGGACACTGCGGAAACACCTGTCGGGCCGGCTGGAACCACATCTCAGACGTGCCAGAAACGTGTTCATGAGATGCTGGAACCACACCCCGAACAGACGGATACCACCTGCCAGAACCGCCTGAACCACCTGCTGAGCGCGCCGGAACCACCTGCTCGACTCACCGGTACCACCTCCCTGACACGCCAAAATCACCTGCTGGTTATGCCAGAACCACTTGGCGGACACTCCGGAATCATCTGCCGGACATGCCGGAACAAGCTCTCAGACACACCAGAACCAAGTGCCGGAGACGCCGGAAGCACCTGCCGCGCATGCCGGAACCACCTCTCAGACGTGCCGTAAGCACGTGCCAGACACGCCGGAAACACCTACCGGACAGACCGGAACCACCTGCCAAGAACGCCGGAGCCACCTGTTCAACTCGCTGGAACCACCTGCCGGACAGTCCAATATCAACTGCTGGCTATGCCAGAACCACCTGGGGGACAGTCGGGGATCACCTGCCAGCCATGGCGGAACCACCTCTCAGACGTACCAGAACCACCTGCCGGAGAAGCTGGAAACACGTCCTGGACAGACTGGAACCACGTGACGCCCATGCCTGAACCACCTGCCGAGCACGGCGGAACCACCTGCCGGACACGCCAAAATCACCTGCGGGCTACGCCAGAACCACTTGGACGACTCTCCGAAATGACCTGCCGGGCATGTTGGAACCACCTCTCAGACGTGCCAGAAGCACGTGGCGCACAGTCCGGAATCACCTGTTGGGCATACGCAACCACCTCTGACACGTACCAGAACCACGTGCCGTGCACGCCGGAACCACCTACCGGACAGACCGGAATCAACTTTTGGGCATGCCGGAACCACCAGTCAGATGTGCCAGAAACACGTGCCGGAGACGCCGGAAGCACCTGCCGAGCACGTCGCAACCACCTGCTCAACTCGCGTGAACCACCTGCCGGACACGCCAAAATCACCTGCCCGCTACACCAGCACCACTTAGGGGACAAGCCGGAATCACGTGAGGGGCATGCCGGCACAGCCTCTCAGACTGAACCTCGTGCCGGACACCACAGAACCACCTGCCGGACAGACCGGAACCACCTGCCCGACACGCCGGAACCACCGGCTCGACCCGCCGGAACGACCGCTGGACATGCAAAATCACCTGCCGGCTACGCCGGAAACACTTGGCGAACACTCCGGAATCACCTGCCGGGCATGCCGGAACCACCTCTCAGATATGCCAGAACCATGTGCCAATGACCCCGGAAGCACCTGCAGAGCACGCCGGAACCACCTGCTCGACTCGCCAGAACCACCTGCCGGACACGCAAAAATCACCTTCCGGCTACGCCACAACCAGTTGCTGAACACTTCGGAATCACCTGCCGGGCTTGCTGGAACCACCTGCCGGTCATGCCAAAATCACCTGCCAACTACACCAGTACCACTTGGCGGACACTGTGGAAACACCTGTCGGGCCGGCCGGAACCACATCTCACACGTGCCAGAACCATGTGCATGAGATGCTGGAACCACAACCCGAACAGACGGATACCACCTGCCAGACCCGTCTGAACAACCTGCTGAGCATGCTGGAGCCACCTGCTCGACTCGCCGGAACCACCTACCTGACATGCCAAAATCACCAGCCGGGAATGCCAGAACCACATGGCGGACACTCCGGAATCATCTGCCGGACATGCCGGAACCAGCTCTCAGACACACCAGAACCACGTGCCGGAGACGCCGGAAGCACCTGCCGAGCATGCCGGAGCCACCTGCTCGACTCGCCAGAAACACCTGCCGGACACGCCAAAATCACCTGCCGGGTACGCCAGAACCACCTGGCGGACATTCCGAAATCACCTGTCGCGCATGCCGGAACCACCTCTCAGACGTGCCGGAAGCAGGTGCCGGACACGCCGGAATCACCTAACGGACAGACCGGAACCACCTGCCGAGCACGCCGGAGCCACCTGTGCGACACGCTGGAACCACCTGCCGGACAGGCTAATATCAACTGCTGGCTATGCCAGAACCACCTGGGGGACGGTCCGGAATCACCTGCCAGCCGTGGCGGAACCACCTCTCAGACGTACCAGAACCACCTGCTGGAGAAGCTGGAAACACGTCCTGGACAGTCTGGAACCACCTGCCGGCCAAGCCTGAACCACCTGCCAAGCACAACGGAACAACCTGCCAGACACGCCAAAATCACCTGCGTGTTATGCCAGCACCACTTGGAGGACACTCTGGGATGACCTGCCGGGCATGCCGGAACCACCTGTCAGATGTGCCAGAAACACGTGCCGGAGACGCCGGAAGCACCTGCCAAGCACGTTGGAACCACCTGCTCAACTCGCCTGAACCACCTGCCGGACATGCCAAAATCACCTGCCGACTATGCCAGAACCACTTGGCGAACACTCCGGAATCACTTGCCGGGCATGCAGGAACCAACTCTCAGACATGCCAGAACCCCGTGCCAATGACCCCGGAAGCACCAGCCGAGCACTCCGGAACCACCTGCTCGACTCGCCAGAACCACCTGCCGATCACGCAAAAATCACCTGCCGGCTACGCCACAACCAGTTGGTGAACACTTTGGAATCACCTGCCAGGCTTGCTGGAACCACCTGCCAGTCATGCCAAAATCACCTGCCAACTACGCCAGAACCGCTTGGCGGACACTGCGGAAACACCTGTCGGGCCGGCTGGAACCACATCTCAGACGTGCCAGAAACGTGTTCATGAGATGCTGGAACCACACCCCGAACAGACGGATACCACCTGCCAGAACCGCCTGAACCACCTGCTGAGCACGCCGGAACCACCTGCTCGACTCACCGGTACCACCTCCCTGACACGCCAAAATCACCTGCTGGGTATGCCAGAACCACTTGGCGGACACTCCGGAATCATCTGCCGGACATGCCGGAACCAGCTCTCAGACACACCAGAACCAAGTGCCGGAGACGCCGGAAGCACCTGCCGAGCATGCCGGAGCCACCTGCTCGACTCGCCAGAAACACCTGCCGGACACGCCAAAATCACCTGCCGGGTATGGCAGAACCACCTGGCGGACACTACGGAATCACCTGCCGCGCATGCCGGAACCACCTCTCAGACGTGCCGGAAGCACGTGCCAGACACGCCGGAAACACCTACCGGACAGACCGGAACCACCTGCCAAGAACGCCGGAGCCACCTGTTCGACTCGCTGGAACCACCTTCCGGACAGGCCAATATCAACTGCTGGCTATGCCAGAACCACCTGGGGGACGGTCCGGGATCACCTGCCAGCCATGGCGGAACCACCTCTCAGACTTACCAGAACCACCTGCCGGAGAAGCTGGAAACACGTCCTGGACAGACTGGAACCACGTGACGGCCATGCCTGAACCACCTGCCGAGCACGGCGGAACCACCTGCCGGACACGCCAAAATCACCTGCGGACTACGCCAGAACCACTTGGACGACTCTCCGAAATGACCTGCCGGGCATGTTGGAACCACCTCTCAGACGTGCCAGAAGCACGTGGCGCACAGTCCGGAATCACCTGTTGGGCATACGCAACCACCTCTGACACGTACCAGAACCACGTGCCGTGCACGCCGGAACCACCTACCGGACAGACCGGAATCAACTTTTGGGCATGCCGGAACCACCAGTCAGATGTGCCAGAAACACGTGCCGGAGACGCCGGAAGCACCTGCCGAGCACGTCGCAACCACCTGCTCAACTCGCCTGAACCACCTGCCGGACACGCCAAAATCACCTGCCCGCTACACCAGCACCACTTCGGGGACAAGCCGGAATCACGTGAGGGGCATGCCGGCACAGCCTCTCAGACTGAACCTCGTGCCGGACACCACAGAACCACCTGCCGGACAGACCGGAACCACCTGCCGGACACGCCGGAACCACCGGCTCGACTCGCCGGAACGACCGCTGGACATGCAAAATCACCTGCCGGCTAAGCCGGAAACACTTGGCGAACACTCCGGAATCACCTGCCGGGCATGCCGGAACCACCTCTCAGATATGCCAGAACCACGTGCCAATGACCCCGGAAGCACCTGCCGAGCACGCCGGAACCACCTGCTCGACTCGCCAGAACCACCTGCCGGACACGCAAAAATCACCTGCCGGCTACGCCACAACCAGTTGGGGAACACTTCGGAATCACCTGCCGGGCTTGCTGGAACCACCTGCCGGTCATGCCAAAATCACCTGCCAACTACGCCAGTACCACTTGGCGGACACTGTGGAAACACCTGTCGGGCCGGCCGGAACCACATCTCAGACGTGCCAGAACCATGTGCATGAGATGCTGGAACCACACCCCGAACAGACGGAAAACACCTGTCAGACCCGTCTGAACAACCTGCCGAGCACGCCGGAGCCACCTGCTCGACTCGCCGGAACCACCTACCTGACATGCCCAAATCACCAGCCGGGTATGCCAGAACCACTTGGCGGACACTCCGAATCATCTGCCGGACATGCCGGAACCAGCTCTCAGACACACCAGAACCAAGTGCCGGAGACGCCGGAAGCACCTGCCGAGCATGCCGGAGCCACCGTCTCGACTCACCAGAAACACCTGCCGGACACGCCAAAATCACCTGCCGGGTACGCCAGAACCACCTGGCGGACACTCCGAAATCACCTGTCGCGCATGCCGGAACCAACTCTCAGACGTGCCGGAAGCATGTGCCGGACACGCCGGAATCGCCTACCGGACAGACCGGAACCACCTGCCGAGCACGCCGGAGCCACCTGTTCGACTCGCTGGAACCACCTGCCGGACAGGCCAATATCAACTGCTGGCTATGCCAGAACCACCTGGGGGACGGTCCGGAATCACCTGCCAGCCATGGCGGAACCACCTCTCACACGTACCAGAACCACCTGCCGGAGATGCTGGAAACACGTCCTGGACAGTCTGGAACCACCTGCCGGCCATGCCTGAACCACCTGCCAAGCACAACGGAACAACCTGCCAGACAGGCCAAAATCACCTGCGTGTTATGCCAGAACCACTTGGAGGACTCTCTGGGATGACCTGCCGGGCATGCCGGAACCACCTCTCATACGTTCCAGAACCATGTGGCGGACAGTCTGGAATCACATGTTGGGCATGCGCAACCACCTCTGAGACGTACCAGAAACACATGCCGTGCAGGCTGGAACCACATACCGGACAGACCGGAATCACCTTTCGGGCATGCCGGAACCACCTGTCAGATGTGCCAGAAACACGTGCCGGAGACGCCGGAAGCACCTGCCAAGCACGTTGGAACCACCTGCTCAACTCGCCTGAACCACCTGCCGGACATGCCAAAATCACCTGCCGACTATGCCAGAACCACTTGGCGAACACTCCGGAATCACTTGCCGGGCATGCAGGAACCAACTCTCAGACATGCCAGAACCCCGTGCCAATGACCCCGGAAGCACCAGCCGAGCACTCCGGAACCACCTGCTCGACTCGCCAGAACCACCTGCCGATCACGCAAAAATCACCTGCCGGCTACGCCACAACCAGTTGGTGAACACTTTTGAATCACGTGCCAGGCTTGCTGGAACCACCTGCCAGTCATGCCAAAATCACCTGCCAACTACGCCAGAACCGCTTGGCGGACACTGCGGAAACACCTGTCGGGCCGGCTGGAACCACATCTCAGACGTGCCAGAAACGTGTTCATGAGATGCTGGAACCACATCCCGAACAGACGGATACCACCTGCCAGAACCGCCTGAACCACCTGCTGAGCACGCCGGAACCACCTGCTCGACTCACCGGTACCACCTCCCTGACACGCCAAAATCACCTGCTGGGTATGCCAGAACCACTTGGCGGACACTCCGGAATCATCTGCCGGACATGCCGGAACCAGCTGTCAGACACACCAGAACCAAGTAATGGAGAGGCCGGAAGCACCGGCTCGACCCTCCGGAACGACCGCTGGACATGCAAAATCACCTGCCGGCTATGCCGGAAACACTTGGCGAACACTCCGGAATCACCTGCCGGGCATGCCGGAACCACGTCTCAGATATGCCAGAACCACGTGCCAATGACACCGGAAGCACCTGCCGAGCACGCCGGAACCACCTGCTCGACTCGCCAGAACCACATGCCGGACACGCAGAAATCACCTGCCGGCTACGCCACAACCAGTTGGGGAACACTTCGGAATCACCTGCCGGGCTTGCTGGAACCACCTGCCGGTCATGCCAAAATCACCTGCCAACTACGCCAGTACCACTTGGCGGACACTGTGGAAACACCTGTCGGGCCGGCCGGAACCACATCTCAGACGTGCCAGAACCATGTGCATGAGATGCTGGAACCACACCCCGAACAGATGGAAAACACCTGCCAGACCCGTCTGAACAACCTGCCGAGCACGCCGGAGCCACCTGCTCGACTCGCCGGAACCACCTACCTGACATGCCCAAATCACCAGCCGGGTATGCCAGACCCACTTGGCGGACACTCCGGAATCATCTGCCGGACATGCCGGAACCAGCTCTCAGACACACCAGAACCAGGTGCCGGAGACGCCGGAAGCACCTGCCGAGCATGCCGGAGCCACCTGCTCGACTCGCCAGAAACACCTGCCGGACACGCCAAAATCACCTGCCGGGTACGCCAGAACCACCTGGCGGACATTCCGAAATCACCTGTCGCGCATGCCGGAACCACCTCTCAGACGTGCCGGAAGCTGGTGCCGGACACGCTGGAATCACCTACCGGACAGACCGGAACCACCTGCCGAGCACGCCGGAACCACCTGTTCGACTCGCTGGAACCACCTGCCGGACAGGCCAATATTAACTGCTGGCTATGCCAGAACCACCTGGGGGACGGTCCGGAATCGCCTGCCAGCCATGGCGGAACCACCTCTCAGACGTACCAGAACCACCTGCCGGAGAAGCTGGAAACACGTCCTGGACAGTCTGGAACCACCTGCCGGCCAAGCCTGAACCACCTGCCAAGCACAACGGAACAACCTGCCAGACACGCCAAAATCACCTGCGTGTTATGCCAGAACCACATGGAGGACTCTCTGGGTTGACCTGCCGGGCATGCCGGAACCACCTGTCAGATGTGCCAGAAACACGTGCCGGAGACGCCGAAAGCACCTGCCAAGCAGGTTGGAACCACCTGCTCAACTCGCCTGAACCACCTGCCAGACATGCCAAAATCACCTGCCGACTATGCCAGAACCACTTGGCGAAAACTCCGGAATCACTTGCCGGGCATGCAGGAACCACCTCTCAGACATGCCAGAACCCCGTGCCAATGACCCCGGAAGCACCAGCCGAGCACGCCGGAACCACCTGCTCGACTCGCCAGAACCACCTGCCGATCACGCAAAAATCACGTGCCGGCTATGCCACAACCAGTTGGTGAACACTTTGGAATCACCTGCCAGGCTTGCTGGAACCACCTGCCAGTCATGCCAAAATCACCTGCCAACTACGCCAGAACCGCTTGGCGGACACTGCGGAAACACCTGTCGGGCCGGCTGGAACCACATCTCAGACGTGCCAGAAACGTGTTCATGAGATGCTGGAACCACACCCCGAACAGACGGATACCACCTGCCAGAACCGCCTGAACCACCTGCTGAGCACGCCGGAACCACCTGCTCAACTCACCGGTACCACCTCCCTGACACGCCAAAATCACCTGCTGGGTATGCCAGAACCACTTGGCGGACAGTCCGGAATCATCTGCCGGACATGCCGGAACCAGCTCTCAGACACACCAGAACCAAGTGCCGGAGACGCCGGAAGCACCTGCCGAGCATGCCGGAGCCACCTCCTCGACTCGCCAGAAACACCTGCCGGACACGCCAAAATCACCTGCCGGGTATGCCAGAACCACCTGGCGGACACTACGGAATCACCTGCCGCGCATGCCGGAACCACCTCTCAGACGTGCCGGAAGCACGTGCCAGACACGCCGGAAACACCTACCGGACAGACCGGAACCACCTGCCAAGAACGCTGGAGCCACCTGTTCGACTCGCTGGAACCACCTGCCGGACAGGCCAATATCAACTGCTGGCTATGCCAGAACCACCTGGGGGACAGTCCGGGATCACCTGCCAGCCATGGCGGAACCACCTCTCAGACTTACCAGAACCACCTGCCGGAGAACCTGGAAACACGTCCTGGACTGACTGGAACCACGTGACGGCCATGCCTGAACCACCTGCCGAGCACGGCGGAACCACCTGCCGGACACGCCAAAATCACCTGCGGGCTACGCCAGAACCACTTGGACGACTCTCCGAAATGACCTGCCGGGCATGTTGGAACCACCTCTCAGACGTGCCAGAAGCACGTGGCGCACAGTCCGGAATCACCTGTTGGGCATACGCAACCACCTCTGACACGTACCAGAACCACGTGCCGTGCACGCCGGAACCACCTACCGGACAGACCGGAATCAACTTTTGGGCATGCCGGAACCACCAGTCAGATGTGCCAGAAACACGTGCCGGAGACGCCGGAAGCACCTGCCGAGCACGTCGCAACCACCTGCTCAACTCGCCTGAACCACCTGCCGGACACGCCAAAATCACCTGCCCGCTACACCAGCACCACTTCGGGGACAAGCCGGAATCACGTGAGGGGCATGCCGGCACAGCCTCTCAGACTGAAACTCGTGCCGGACACCACAGAACCACCTGCCGGACAGACCGGAACCACCTGCCGGACACGCCGGAACCACCGGCTCGACCCGCCGGAACGACCGCTGGACATGCAAAATCACCTGCCGGCTACGCCGGAAACACTTGGCGAACACTCCGGAATCACCTGCCGGGCATGCCGGAACCACCTCTCAGATATGCCAGAACCACGTGCCAATGACCCCGGAAGCACCTGCCGAGCACGCTGGAACCACCTGCTCGACTCGCCAGAACCACCTGCCGGACACGCAGAAATCACCTGCCGGCTACGCCACAACCAGTTGGGGAACACTTCGGAATCACCTGCCGGGCTTGCTGGAACCACCTGCCGGTCATGCCAAAATCACCTGCCAACTACGCCAGTACCACTTGGCGGACACTGTGGAAACACCTGTCGGGCCGGCCGGAACCACATCTCAGACGTGCCAGAACCATGTGCATGAGATGCTGGAACCACACCCCGAACAGACGGAAAACACCTGCCAGACCCGTCTGAACAACCTGCCGAGCACGCCGGAGCCACATGCTCGACTCGCCGGAACCACCTACCTGACATGCCCAAATCACCAGCCGGGTATGCCAGAACCACTTGGCGGACACTCCGGAATCATCTGCCGGACATGCCGGAACCAGCTCTCAGACACACCAGAACCACGTGCCGGAGACGCCGGAAGCACCTGCCGAGCATGCCGGAGCCACCTCCTCGACTCGCCAGAAACACCTGCCGGACACGCCAAAATCACCTGCCGGGTACGCCAGAACCACCTGGCGGACATTCCGAAATCACCTGTCGCGCATGCCGGAACCAACTCTCAGACGTGCCGGAAGCATGTGCCGGACACGCCGGAATCACCTACCGGACAGACCGGAACCACCTGCCGAGCACGCCGGAACCACCTGTTCGACTCGCTGGAACCACCTGCCGGACAGGCCAATATTAACTGCTGGCTATGCCAGAACCACCTGAGGGACGGTCCGGAATCACCTGCCAGCCATGGTGGAACCACCTTTCAGACGTACCAGAACCACCTGCCGGAGAAGCTGGAAACACGTCCTGGACAGTCTGGAACCACCTGCCGGCCAAGCCTGAACCACCTGCCAAGCACAACGGAACAACCTGCCAGACACGCCAAAATCACCTGCGTGTTATGCCAGAACTACTTGGAGGACTCTCTGGGATGACCTGCCGGGCATGCCGGAACCACCTCTCAGACGTGCCAGAACCATGTGGCGGACAGTCCGGAATCACCTGTTGGGCATGCGCAACCACCTCTGAGACGTATCAGAAACACATGCCGTGCAGGCTGGAACCACCTACCGGACAGACCGGAATCACCTTTCGGGCATGCCGGAACCACCTGTCAGATGTGCCAGAAACATGTGCCGGAGACGCCGGAAGCACCTGCCAAGCACGTTGGAACCACCTGCTCAACTCGCCTGAACCACCTGCCGGACATGCCAAAATCACCTGCCGACTATGCCAGAACCACTTGGCGAACACTCCGGAATCACTTGCCGGGCATGCAGGAACCAACTCTCAGACATGCCAGAACCCCGTGCCAATGACCCCGGAAGCACCAGCCGAGCACTCCGGAACCACCTGCTCGACTCGCCAGAACCACCTGCCGATCACGCAAAAATCACCTACCGGCTATGCCACAACCAGTTGGTGAACACTTTGGAATCACCTGCCAGGCTTGCTGGAACCACCTGCCAGTCATGCCAAAATCACCTGCCAACTACGCCAGAACCGCTTGGCAGACACTGCGGAAACACCTGTCGGGCCGGCTGGAACCACATCTCAGACGTGCCAGAAACGTGTTCATGAGATGCTGGAACCACACCCCGAACAGACGGATACCACCTGCCAGAACCGCCTGAACCACCTGCTGAGCACGCCGGAACCACCTGCTCGACTCACCGGTACCACCTCCCTGACACGCCAAAATCACCTGCTGGGTATGCCAGAACCACTTGGCGGACACTCCGGAATCATCTGCCGGACATGCCGGAACCAGCTGTCAGACACACCAGAACCAAGTGCCGGAGAGGCCGGAAGCACCGGCTCGACCCGCCGGAACGACCGCTGGACATGCAAAATCACCTGCCGGCTACGCCGGAAACACTTGGCGAACACTCCGGAATCACCTGCCGGGCATGCCGGAACCACCTCTCAGATATGCCAGAACCACGTGCCAATGACCCCGGAAGCACCTGCCGAGCACGCCGGAACCACCTGCTCGACTCGCCAGAACCACCTGCCGGACACGCAAAAATCACCTGCCGGCTATGCCACAACCAGTTGGGGAGCACTTCGGAATCACCTGCCGGGCTTGCTGGAACCACCTTCCGGTAATGCCAAAATCACCTGCCAACTACGCCAGTACCACTTGGCGGACACTGTGGAAACACCTGTCGGGCCGGCCGGAACCACATCTCAGACGTGCCAGAACCATGTGCATGAGATGCTGGAACCACACCCCGAACAGACGGAAAACACCTGCCAGACCCGTCTGAACAACCTGCCGAGCACGCCGGAGCCACATGCTCGACTCGCTGGAACCACCTACCTGACATGCCCAAATCACCAGCCGGGTATGCCAGAACCACTTGGCGGACACTCCGGAATCATCTGCCGGACATGCCGGAACCAGCTCTCAGACACACCAGAACCAAGTGCCGGAGACGCCGGAAGCACCTGCCGAGCATGCCGGAGCCACCTGCTCGACTCGCCACAAACACCTGCCGGACACGCCAAAATCACCTGCCGGGTACGCCAGAACCACCTGGCGGACACTACGGAATCACCTGCCGCGCATGCCGGAACCACCTCTCAGACGTGCCAGAAGCACGTGGCGCACAGTCCGGAATCACCTGTTGGGCATACGCAACCACCTCTGACACGTACCAGAACCACGTGCCTTGCACGCCGGAACCACCTGCTCGACTCGCCTGAACCACCTGCCGATCACGCAAAAATCACCTGCCGGCTATGCCACAACCAGTTGGTGAACACTTTGGAATCACCTGCCAGGCTTGCTGGAACCACCTGCCAGTCATGCCAAAATCACCTGCCAACTACGCCAGAACCGCTTGGCAGACACTGTGGAAACACCTGTTGGGCCGGCTGGAACCACATCTCAGACGTGCCAGAAACGTGTTCATGAGATGCTGGAACCACACCCCGAACAGACGGATACCACCTGCCAGAACCGCCTGAACCATCTGCTGAGCACGCCGGAACCACCTGCTCGACTCACCGGTACCACCTCCCTGACACGCCAAAATCACCTGCTGGGTATGCCAGAACCACTTGGCGGACACTCCGGAATCATCTGCCGGACATGCCGGAACCAGCTCTCAGACACACCAGAACCACGTGCCGGAGACGCCGGAAGCACCTGCCGAGCATGCCGGAGCCACCTGCTCGACTCGCCAGAAACACCTGCCGGACACGCCAAAATCACCTGCCGGGTATGCCAGAACCACCTGGCGGACACTACGGAATCACCTGTCACGCATGCCGGAACCACCTCTCAGACGTGCCGGAAGCACGTGCCGGACACGCCGGAATCACCTACCGGACAGACCGGAACCACCTGCCGAGCACGCCGGAACCACCTGTTCGACTCGCTGGAACCACCTGCCGGACAGGCCAATATTAACTGCTGGCTCTGCCAGAACCACCTGGGGGACGGTCCGGAATCGCCTGCCAGCCATGGCGGAACCACCTCACACACGTACCAGAACCACCTGCCGGAGAAGCTGGAAACACGTCCTGGACAGTCTGGAACCACCTGCCGGCCAAGCCTGAACCACCTGCCAAGCACAACGGAACAACCTGCCAGACACCCCAAAATCACCTGCGTGTTATGCCAGAACCACTTGGAGCACTCTCTGGGATGACCTGCCGGGCATGCCGGAACCACCTCTCAGACGTGCCAGAACCATGTGGCGGACAGTCCGGAATCACCTGTTGGGCATGCGCAACCACCTCTGAGACGTACCAGAAACACATGCCGTGCAGGCTGGAACCACCTACCGGACAGACCGGAATCACCTTTCGGGCATGCCGGAACCACCTGTCAGATGTGCCAGAAACACATGCCGGAGACGCCGGAAGCACCTGCCAAGAACGTTGGAACCACCTGCTCAACTCGCCTGAACCACCTGCCGGACATGCCAAAATCACCTGCCGACTATGCCAGAACCACTTGGCGAACACTCCGGAATCACTTGCCGGGCATGCAGGAACCAACTCTCAGACATGCCAGAACCCCGTGCCAATGACCCCGGAAGCACCAGCCGAGCACTCCGGAACCACCTGCTCGACTCGCCAGAACCACCTGCCGATCACGCACAAATCACCTGCCGGCTACGCCACAACCAGTTGGTGAACACTTTGGAATCACCTGCCAGGCTTGCTGGAACCACCTGCCAGTCATGCCAAAATCACCTGCCAACTACGCCAGAACCGCTTGGCGGACACTGCGGAAACACCTGTCGGGCCGGCTGGAACCACATCTCAGACGTGCCAGAAACGTGTTCATGAGATGCTGGAACCACATCCCGAACAGACGGATACCACCTGCCAGAACCGCCTGAACCACCTGCTGAGCACGCCGGAACCACCTGCTCGACTCACCGGTACCACCTCCCTGACACGCCAAAATCACCTGCTGGGTATGCCAGAACCACTTGGCGGACACTCCGGAATCATCTGCCGGACATGCCGGAACCAGCTGTCAGACACACCAGAACCAATTGCCGGAGAGGCCGGAAGCACCGGCTCGACCCGCAGGAACGACCGCTGGACATGCAAAATCACCTGCCGGCTACGCCGGAAACACTTGGCGAACACTCCGGAATCACCTGCCGGGCATGCCGGAACCACCTCTCAGATATGCCAGAACCACGTGCCAATGACCCCGGAAGCACCTGCCGAGCACGCCGGAACCACCTGCTCGACTCGCCAGAACCACCTGCCGGACACGCAAAAATCACCTGCCGGCTACGCCACAACCAGTTGGGGAACACTTCGGAATCACCTGCCGGGCTTGCTGGAACCACCTGCCGGTCATGCCAAAATCACCTGCCAACTATGCCAGTACCACTTGGCGGACACTGTGGAAACACCTGTCGGGCCGGCCGGAACCACATCTCAGACGTGCCAGAACCATGTGCATGAGATGCTGGAACCACACCCCGAACAGACGGAAAACACCTGCCAGACCCGTCTGAACAACCTGCCGAGCACGCCGGAGCCACATGCTCGACTCGCTGGAACCACCTACCTGACATGCCCAAATCACCAGCCGGGTATGCCAGAACCACTTGGCGGGCACTCCGGAATCATCTGCCGGACATGTCGGAACCAGCTCTCAGACACACCAGAACCAAGTGCCGGAGACGCCGGAAGCACCTGCCGAGCATGCCGGAGCCACCTGCTCGACTCGCCAGAAACACCTGCCGGACACGCCAAAATCACCTGCCGGGTACGCCAGAACCACCTGGCGGACACTACGGAATCACCTGCCGCGCATGCCGGAACCACCTCTCAGACGTGCCAGAAGCACGTGGCGCACAGTCCGGAATCACCTGTTGGGCATACGCAACCACCTCTGACACGTACCAGAACCACATGCAGTGCACGCCGGAACCACCTACCGGACAGGCCGGAATCAACTTTTGGGCATGCCGGAACCACCAGTCAGATGTGCCAGAAACACGTGCCGGAGACGCCGGAAGCACCTGCCGAGCACGTCGCAACCACCTGCTCAACTCGCATGAACCACCTGCCGGACACGCCAAAATCACCTGCCGGGTACGCCAGAACCACCTGGCGGACACTCCGAAATCACCTGTCGCGCATCCCGGAACCACCTCTCAGACGTGCCGGAAGCACGTGCCGGAAACGCCGGAATCGCCTACCGGACAGACCGGAACCACCTGCCGAGCACGCCGGAGCCACCTGTTCGACTCGCTGGAACCACCTGCCGGACAGGCCAATATCAACTGCTGGCTATGCCAGAACCACCTGGGGGACGGTCCGGAATCACCTGCCAGCCATGGCGGAACCACCTCTCACATGTACCAGAACCACCTGCCGGAGAAGCTGGAAACACGTCCTGGACAGTCTGGAACCACCTGCCGGCCAAGCCTGAACCACCTGCCAAGCACAACGGAACAACCTGCCAGACACGCCAAAATCACCTGCGTGTTATGCCAGAACCACTTGGAGGTCTCTCTGGGATGACATGCCGGGCATGCCGGAACCACCTCTCAGACGTGCCAGAACCATGTGGCGGACAGTCCGGAATCACCTGTTGGGCATGCGCAACCACCTCTGAGACGTACCAGAAACACATGCCGTGCAGGCTGGAACCACCTACCGGACAGACCGGAATCACCTTTCGGGCATGCCGGAACCACCTGTCAGATGTGCCAGAAACACATGCCGGAGATGCCGGAAGCACCTGCCAAGAACGTTGGAACCACCTGCTCAACTCGCCTGAACCACCTGCCGGACATGCCAAAATCACCTGCCGACTATGCCAGAACCACTTGGCGAACACTCCGGAATCACTTGCCGGGCATGCAGGAACCAACTCTCAGACATGCCAGAACCCCGTGCCAATGACCCCGGAAGCACCAGCCGAGCACTCCGGAACCACCTGCTCGACTCACCGGTACCACCTCCCTGACACGCCAAAATCACCTGCTGGGTATGCCAGAACCACTTGGCGGACACTCAGGAATCATCTGCCGGACATGCCGGAACCAGCTGTCAGACACACCAGAACCAAGTGCCGGAGCGGCCGGAAGCACTGGATCGACCCGCCGGAACGACCACTGGACATGCAAAATCACCTGCCGGCTACGCCGGAAACACTTGGCGAACACTCCGGAATCACCTGCCGGGCATGCCGGAACCACCTCTCAGATATGCCAGAACCACGTGCCAATGACCCCGGAAGCACCTGCCGAGCACGCCGGAACCACCTGCTCGACTCGCCAGAACCACCTGCCGGACACGCAAAAATCACCTGCCGGCTACGACACAACCAGTTGGGGAACACTTCGGAATCACCTGCCGGGCTTGCTGGAACCACCTGCCGGTCATGCCAAAATCACCTGCCAACTACGCCAGTACCACTTGGCGGACACTGTGGAAACACCTGTCGGGCCGGCCGGAACCACATCTCAGACGTGCCAGAACCATGTGCATGAGATGCTGGAACCACACCCCGAACAGACGGAAAACACCTGCCAGACCCGTCTGAACAACCTGCCGAGCACGCCGGAGCCACATGCTCGACTCGCTGGAACCACCTACCTGACATGCCCAAATCACCAGTCGGGTATGCCAGAACCACTTGGCGGACACTCCGGAATCATCTGCCGGACATGCCGGAACCAGCTCTCAGACACACCAGAACCAAGTGCCGGAGACGCCGGAAGCACCTGCCGAGCATGCCGGAGCCACCTGCTCGACTCGCCAGAAACACCTGCCGGACACGCCAAAATCACCTGCCGGGTACGCCAGAACCACCTGGCGGACATTCCGAAATCACCTGTCGCGCATGCCGGAACCAACTCTCAGACGTGCCGGAAGCATGTGCCGGACACGCCGGAATCACCTACCGGACAGACCGGAACCACCTGCCGAGCACGCCGGAACCACCTGTTCGACTCGCTGGAACCACCTGCCGGACAGGCCAATATTAACTGCTGGCTATGCCAGAACCACCTGGGGGACGGTCCGGAATCGCCTGCCAGCCATGGCGGAACCACCTCTCAGACGTACCAGAACCACCTGCCGCAGAAGCTGGAAACACGTCCTGGACAGTCTGGAACCACCTGCCGGCCAAGCCTGAACCACCTGCCAAGCACAACGGAACAACCTGCCAGACCCGCCAAAATCACCTGCGTGTTATGCCAGAACCACTTGGAGGACTCTCTGGGTTGACCTGCCGGGCATGCCGGAACCACCTGTCAGATGTGCCAGAAACACGTGCCGGAGACGCCGGAAGCACCTGCCAAGCACGTTGGAACCACCTGCTCAACTCGCCTGAACCACCTGCTGGACATGCCAAAATCACCTGCCGACTATGCCAGAACCACTTGGCGAACACTCCGGAATCACTTGCCGGGCATGCAGGAACCACCTCTCAGACATGCCAGAACCCCTTGCCAATGACCCCGGAAGCACCAGCCGAGCACGCCGGAACCACCTGCTCGACTCGCCAGATCCACCTGCCGATCACGCAAAAATCACCTGCCGGCTATGCCACAACCAGTTGGTGAACACTTTGGAATCACCTGCCAGGCTTGCTGGAACCACCTGCCAGTCATGCCAAAATCACCTGCCAACTACGCCAGAACCGCTTGGCAGACACTGCGGAAACACCTGTCGGGCCGGCTGGAACCACATCTCAGACGTGCCAGAAACGTGTTCATGAGATGCTGGAGCCACACCCCGAACAGACGGATACCACCTGCCAGAACCGCCTGAAACACCTGCTGAGCACGCCGGAACCACCTTCTCGACTCACCGGTACCACCTCCCTGACACGCCAAAATCACCTGCTGGGTATGCCAGAACCACTTGGCGGACACTCCGGAATCATCTGCCGGACATGCCGGAACCAGCTCTCAGACACACCAGAACCAAGTGCCCCAGACGCCGGAAGCACCTGCCGAGCATGCCGGAGCCACCTGCTCGACTCGCCAGAAACACCTGCCGGACACGCCAAAATCACCTGCCGGGTATGCCAGAACCACCTGGCGGACACTACGGAATCACCTGCCGCGCATGCCGGAACCACCTCTCAGACGTGCCGGAAGCACGTGCCAGACACGCCGGAAACACCTACCGGACAGACCGGAACCACCTGCCAAGAACGCCGGAGCCACCTGTTCAACTCGCTGGAACCACCTGCCGGACAGTCCAATATCAACTGCTGGCTATGCCAGAACCACCTGGGGGACAGTCGGGGATCACCTGCCAGCCATGGCGGAACCACCTCTCAGACGTACCAGAACCACCTGCCGGAGAAGCTGGAAACACGTCCTGGACAGACTGGAACCACGTGACGGCCATGCCTGAACCACCTGCCGAGCACGGCGGAACCACCTGCCGGACACGCCAAAATCACCTGCGGGCTACGCCAGAACCACTTGGACGACTCTCCGAAATGACCTGCCGGGCATGTTGGAACCACCTCTCAGACGTGCCAGAAGCACGTGGCGCACAGTCCGGAATCACCTGTTGGGCATACGCAACCACCTCTGACACGTACCAGAACCACGTGCCGTGCACGCCGGAACCACCTACCGGACAGACCGGAATCAACTTTTGGGCATGCCGGAACCACCAGTCAGATGTGCCAGAAACACGTGCCGGAGACGCCGGAAGCACCTGCCGAGCACGTCGCAACCACCTGCTCAACTCGCCTGAACCACCTGCCGGACACGCCAAAATCACCTGCCCGCTACACCAGCACCACTTCGGGGACAAGCCGGAATCACGTGAGGGGCATGCCGGCACAGCCTCTCAGACTGAACCTCGTGCCGGACACCACAGAACCACCTGCCGGACAGACCGGAACCACGAGCCGGACACGCCGGAACCACCGGCTCGACCCGCCGGAACGACCGTTGGACATGCAAAATCACCTGCCGGCTACGCCGGAAACACTTGGCGAACACTCCGGAATCACCTGCCGGGCATGCCGGAACCACCTCTCAGATATGCCAGAACCACGTGCCAATGACCCCGGAAGCACCTGCCGAGCACGCCGGAACCACCTGCTCGACTCGCCAGAACCACCTGCCGGACACGCAAAAATCACCTTCCGGCTACGCCACAACCAGTTGGGGAACACTTCGGAATCACCTGCCGGGCTTGCTGGAACCACCTGCCGGTCATGCCAAAATCACCTGCCAACTACGCCAGTACCAATTGGCGGACACTGTGGAAACACCTGTCGGGCCGGCCGGAACCACATCTCAGACGTGCCAGAACCATGTGCATGAGATGCTGGAACCACACCCCGAACAGACGGATACCACCTGCCAGACCCGTCTGAACAACCTGCTGAGCATGCTGGAGCCACCTGCTCGACTCGCCGGAACCACCTACCTGACATGCCCAAATCACCAGCCGGGTATGCCAGAACCACTTGGCGGACACTCCGGAATCATCTGCCGGACATGCCGGAACCAGCTCTCAGACACACCAGAACCAAGTGCCGGAGACGCCGGAAGCACCTGCCAAGCACGTTGGAACCACCTGCTCAACTCGCCTGAACCACCTGCCGGACATGCCAAAATCACCTGCCGACTATGCCAGAACCACTTGGCGAACACTCCGGAATCACTTGCCGGGCATGCAGGAACCAACTCTCAGACATGCCAGAACCCCGTGCCAATGACCCCGGAAGCACCAGCCGAGCACTCCGGAACCACCTGCTCGACTCGCCAGAACCACCTGCCGATCACGCAAAAATCACCTACCGGCTATGCCACAACCAGTTGGTGAACACTTTGGAATCACCTGCCAGGCTTGCTGGAACCACCTGCCAGTCATGCCAAAATCACCTGCCAAATACGCCAGAACCGCTTGGCAGACACTGCGGAAACACCTGTCGGGCCGGCTGGAACCACATCTCAGACGTGCCAGAAACGTGTTCATGAGATGCTGGAACCACACCCGAACAGACGGATACCACCTGCCAGAACCGCCTGAACCACCTGCTGAGCACGCAGGAACCACCTGCTCGACTCACCGGTACCACCTCCCTGACACGCCAAAATCACCTGCTGGGTATGCCAGAACCACTTGGCGGACACTCCGGAATCATCTGCCGGACATGCCGGAACCAGCTGTCAGATACACCAGAACCAAGTGCCGGAGAGGCCGGAAGCACCGGCTCGACCCGCCGGAACGACCGCTGGACATGCAAAATCACCTGCCGGCTACGCCGGAAACACTTGGCGAACACTCCGGAATCACCTGCCGGGCATGCCGGAACCACCTCTCAGATATTGCAGAACCACGTGCCAATGACCCCGGAAGCACCTGCCGAGCACGCCGGAACCACCTGCTCGACTCGCCAGAACCACCTGCCGGCTACGCAAAAACCAGTTGGGGAACACTTCGGAATCACCTGCCGGGCTTGCTGGAACCACCTGCCGGTCATGCCAAAATCACCTGCCAACTACGCCAGTACCACTTGGCGGACACTGTGGAAACACCTGTCGGGCCGGCCGGAACCACATCTCAGACGTGCCAGAACCATGTGCATGAGATGCTGGAACCACACCCCGAACAGACGGAAAACACCTGCCAGACCCGTCTGAACAACCTGCCGAGCACGCCGGAGCCACATGCTCGACTCGCTGGAACCACCTACCTGACATGCCCAAATCACCAGCCGGATATGCCAGAACCACTTGGCGGACACTCCGGAATCATCTGCCGGACATGCCGGAACCAGCTCTCAGACACACCAGAACCAAGTGCCGGAGACGCCGGAAGCACCTGCTGAGCATGCCGGAGCCACCTGCTCGACTCGCCAGAAACACCTGCCGGACACGCCAAAATCACCTGCCGGGTACGCCAGAACCACCTGGCGGACATTCCGAAATCACCTGTCGCGCATGCCGGAACCAACTCTCAGACGTGCCGGAAGCATGTGCTGGACACGCCGGAATCACCTACCGGACAGACCGGAACCACCTGTCGAGCACGCCGGAACCACCTGTTCGACTCGCTGGAACCACCTGCCGGACATGCCAATATTAACTGCAGGCTATGCCAGAACCACCTGGGGGACGGTCCGGAATCGCCTGCCAGCCATGGCGGAACCACCTCTCAGACGTACCAGAACCACCTGCCGGAGAAGCTGGAAACACGTCCTGGACAGTCTGGAACCACCTGCCGGCCAAGCCTGAACCACCTGCCAAGCACAACGGAACAACCTGCCAGACACGCCAAAATCACCTGCGTGTTATGCCAGAACCACTTGGAGGACTCTCTGGGTTGACCTGCCGGGCATGCCGGAACCACCTGTCAGATGTGCCAGAAACACGTGCCGGAGACGCCGGAAGCACCTGCCAAGCACGTTGGAACCACCTGCTCAACTCGCCTGAACCACCTGCCGGACATGCCAAAATCACCTGCCGACTATGCCAGAAACACTTGGCGAAAACTCCGGAATCACTTGCCGGGCATGCAGGAACCACCTCTCAGACATGCCAGAACCCCGTGCCAATGACCCCGGAAGCACCAGCTGAGCACGCCGGAACCACCTGCTGGACTCGCCGGAACCACCTGCCGATCACGCAAAAATCACCTGCCGGCTATGCCACAACCAGTTGGTGAACACTTTGGAATCACCTGCCAGGCTTGCTGGAACCACCTGCCAGTCATGCCAAAATCACCTGCCAACTACGCCAGAACCGCTTGGCAGACACTGCGGAAACACCTGTCGGGCCGGCTGGAACCACATCTCAGATGTGCCAGAAACGTGTTCATGAGATGCTGGAACCACACCCCGAACAGACGGATACCACCTTCCAGAACCGCCTGAACCACCTGCTGAGCACGCCGGAACCCCCTGCTCGACTCACCGGTACCACCTCCCTGACACGCCAAAATCACCTGCTGGGTACGCCAGAACCACTTGGCGGACACTCCGGAATCATCTGCCGGACATGCCGGAACCAGCTCTCAGACACACCAGAACCAAGTGCCGGAGACGACGGAAGCACCTGCCGAGCATGCCGGAGCCACCTGCTCGACTCGCCAGAAACACCTGCCGGACACGCCAAAATCACCTGCCGGGTATGCCAGAACCACCTGGCGGACACTACGGAATCACCTGCCGCGCATGCCGGAACCACCTCTCAGACGTGCCAGAAGCACGTGGCGCACAGTCCGGAATCACCTGTTGGGCATACGCAACGACCTCTGACACGTACCAGAACCACGTGCCGTGCACGCCGGAACCACCTACCGGACAGACCGGAATCACCCTTCGGGCATGCCGGAACCACCTGTCAGATGTCCCAGAAACACGTGCCGGACACGCCGGAAGCACCTGCCAAGCACGTTGGAACCAACTTCTCAACTCGCCTGAACCACCTGCCGGACATGCCAAAATCACCTGCCAACTACGCCAGAACCGCTTGGCAGACACTGCGGAAACACCTGTCGGGCCGGCTGGAACCACATCTCAGACGTGCCAGAAACGTGTTCATGAGATGCCGGAACCACACCCCGAACAGACGGATACCACCTGCCAGAACCGCCTGAACCACCTGCTGAGCACGCCGGAACCACCTGCTCGACTCACCGGTACCACCTCCCTGACACGCCAAAATCACCTGCTGGGTATGCCAGAACCACTTGGCGGACACTCCGGAATCATCTGCCGGACATGCCGGAACCAGCTCTCAGACACACCAGAACCAAGAGCCGGAGACGCCGGAAGCACCTGCTGAGCATGCCTGAGCCACATGCTCGACTCGCCAGAAACACCTGCCGGACACGCCAAAATCACCTGCCGGGTATGCCAGAACCACCTGGCGGACACTACGGAATCACCTGCCGCGCATGCCGGAACCACCTCTCAGACGTGCCGGAAGCACGTGCCAGACACGCCGGAAACACCTACCGGACAGACCGGAACCACCTGCCAAGAACGCCGGAGCCACCTGTTCGACTCGCTGGAACCACCTGCCGGACAGGCCAATATCAACTGCTGGCTATGCCAGAACCACCTGGGGGACAGTCCGGGATCACCTGCCAGCCATGGCGGAACCACCTCTCAGACTTACCAGAACCACCTGCCGGATAAGCTGGAAACACGTCCTGGACAGACTGGAACCACGTGACGGCCATGCCTGAACCACCTGCCGAGCACGGCGGAACCACCTGCCGGACACGCCAAAATCACCTGCCAACTATGCCAGAACCGCTTGGCGGACACTGCGGAAACACCTGTCGGGCCGGCTGGAACCACATATCAGACGTGCCAGAAACGTGTTCATGAGATGCTGGAACCACACCCCGAACAGACGGATACCACCTGCCAGAACCGCCTGAACCACCTGCTGAGCACGCCGGAACCACCTGCTCGACTCACCGGTACCACCTCCCTGACACGCCAAAATCACCTGCTGGGTATGCCAGAACCACTTGGCGTACACTCCGGAATCATCTGCCGGACATGCCGGAACCAGCTGTCAGACACACGAGAACCAAGTGCAGGAGAGGCCGGAAGCACCGGCTCGACCCGCCGGAACGACCGCTGGACATGCAAAATCACCTGCCGGCTACGCCGGAAACACTTGGCGAACACTCCGGAATCACCTGCCGGGCATGCCGGAACCACCTCTCAGATATGCCAGAACCACGTGCCAATGACCCCGGAAGCACCTGCCGAGCACGCCGGAACCACCTGCTCGACTCGCCAGAACCACCTGCCGGACACGCAAAAATCACCTGCCGGCTACGCCACAACCAGTTGGGGAACACTTCGGAATCACCTGCCGGGCTTGCTGGAACCACCTGCCGGTCATGCCAAAATCACCTGCCAACTACGCCAGTACCACTTGGCGGACACTGTGGAAACACCTGTCGGGCCGGCCGGAACCACATCTCAGACGTGCCAGAACCATGTGCATGAGATGCTGGAACCACAACCCGAACAGACGGAAAACACCTGCCAGACCCGTCTGAACAACCTGCCAAGCACGCCGGAGCCACCTGCTCGACTCGCCGGATCCACCTACCTGACATGCCCAAATCACCAGCCGGATATGCCAGAACCACTTGGCGGACACTCCGGAATCATCTGCCGGACATGCCGGAACCAGCTCTCAGACACACCAGAACCACGTGCCGGAGACGCCGGAAGCACCTGCCGAGCATGCCGGAGCCACCTGCTCGACTCGCCAGAAACACCTGCCGGACACGCCAAAATCACCTGCCGGGTACGCCAGAACCACCTGGCGGACACTATGAAATCACCTGTCGCGCATGCCGGAACCACCTCTCAGACGTGCCGGAAGCACGTGCCGGACACGCCGGAATCATCTACCGGACAGACCGGAACCACCTGCCGAGCACGCCGGAGCCACCTGTTCGACTCGCTGGAACCACCTGCCGGACTGGCCAATATCAACTGCTGGCTATGCCAGAACCACCTGGGGGACGGTCCGGAATCACCTGCCAGCCCTGGCGGAACCACCTTTCAGACGTACCAGAACCACCTGCCGGAGAAGCTGGAAACACGTCCTGGACAGTCTGGAACCACCTGCCGGGTAAGCCTGAACCACCTGCCAAGCACAACGGAACAACCTGCCAGACACGCCAAAATCACCTGCGTGGTATGCCAGAACCACTTGGAGGACTCTCTAGGATGACCTGCCGGGCATGCCGGAACCACCTCTCAGACGTGCCAGAACCATGTGGCGGACAGTCCGGAATCACCTGTTGGGCATGTGCAACCACCTCTGAGACGTACCAGAACCACATGCCGTGCAGGCTGGAACCACCTACCGGACAGACCGGAATCACCCTTCCGGCATGCCGGAACCACCTGTCAGATGTGCCAGAAACACGTGCCGGAGACGCCGGAAGCACCTGCCAAGCACGTTGGAACCACCTGCTCAACTCGCCTGAACCACCTGCCGGACATGCCAAAATCACCTGCCGACTATGCCAGAACCACTTGGCGAACACTCCGGAATCACTTGCCGGGCATGCAGGAACCACCTCTCAGACATGCCAGAACCCCGTGCCAATGACCCCGGAAGCACCAGCCGAGCACGCCGGAACCACCTGCTCGACTCGCCAGAACCACCTGCCGATCACGCAAAAATCACCTGCTGGCTACGCCACAACCAGTTGGTGAACACTTTGGAATCACCTGCCAGGCTTGCTGGAACCACCTGCCAGTCATGCCAAAATCACCTGCCAACTACGCCAGAACCGCTTGGCGGACACTGCGGAAACACCTGTCGGGCCGGCTGGAACCACATCTCAGACGTGCCAGAAACGTGTTCATGAGATGCTGGAACCACACCCCGAACAGACGGAAAACACCTGCCAGACCCGTCTGAACAACCTGCCGAGCACGCCGGAGCCACCTGCTCGACTCGCCGGAACCACCTACCTGACATGCCCAAATCACCAGCCGGGTATGCCAGAACCACTTGGCGGACACTCCGGAATCATCTGCCGGACATGCCGGAACCAGCTCTCAGACACACCAGAACCAATTGCCGGAGACGCCGGAAGCACCTGCCGAGCATGCCGGAGCCACCTGCTCGACTCGCCAGAAACACCTGCCGGACACGCCAAAATCACCTGCCGGGTACGCCAGAAGCACCTGGCGGACACTATTAAATCACCTGTCGCGCATGCCGGAACCACCTCTCAGACGTGCCGGAAGCACGTGCCGGACACGCCGGAATCACCTACCGGACAGACCGGAACGACCTGCCTAGCACGCCGGAGCCACCTGTTTGACTCGCTGGAACCACCTGCCGGACTGGCCAATATCAACTGCTGGCTATGCCAGAACCACCTGGGGGACGGTCCGGAATCACCTGCCAGCCGTGGCGGAACCACCTTTCAGACGAACCAGAACCACCTGCCGGAGAAGCTGGAAACACGTCCTGGACAGTCTGGAACCACCTGCCGGCCAAGCCTGAACCACCTGCCAAGCACAACGGAACAACCTGCCAGACACGCCAAAATCACCTGCGTGTTATGCCAGAACCACTTGGAGGACTCTCTGGGATGACCTGCCGGGCATGCCGGAACCACCTCTCAGACGTGCCAGAACCATGTGGTGGACAGTCCGGAATCACCTGTTGGGCATGCGCAACCACCTCTGAGACGTAAGAGAACCACATGCCGTGCAGGCTGGAACCACCTACCGGACAGACCGGAATCACCTTTCGGGCATGCCGGAAGCACCTGTCAGATGTGCCAGAAACAAGTGCCGGAGACGCCGGAAGCACCTGCCGCGCATGCCGGAACCACCTCTCAGACGTGCCGGAAGCACGTGCCAGACACGCCGGAAACACCTACCGGACAGACCGGAACCACCTGCCAAGTACGCCGGAGCCACCTGTTCGACTCGCTGGAACCACCTGCCTGACAGGCCAATATCAACTGCTGGCTCTTCCAGAACCACCTGGGGGACAGTCCGGGATCACCTGCCAGCCATGGCGGAACCACCTCTCAGACTTACCAGAGCCACCTGCCGGATAAGCTGGAAACACGTCCTGGACAGACTGGAACCACGTGACGGCCATGCCTGAACCACCTGCCGAGCACGGCGGAACCACCTGCCGGACACGCCAAAATCACCTGCGGGCTACGCCAGAACCACTTGGACGACTCTCCGAAATGACCTCCCGGGCATGTTGGAACCACCTCTCAGACGTGCCAGAAGCACGTGGCGGACGGTCCGGAATCACCTGTTGGGCATACGCAACCACCTCTGACACGTACCAGAACCACGTGCCGTGCACGCCGGAACCACCTACCGGACAGACCGGAATCAACTTTCGGGCATGCCGGAACCACCAGTCAGATGTGCCAGAAACACGTGCCGGAGACGCCGGAAGCACCTGCCGAGCACGTCGCAACCACCTGCTCAACTCGCCTGAACCACCTGCCGGACACGCCAAAATCACCTGCCCGCTACACCAGCACCACTTCGGGGACAAGCCGGAAGCACGTGAGGGGCATGCCGGCACAGCCTCTCAGACTGAACGTCGTGCCGGACACCACAGAACCACCTGCCGGACAGACCGGAACCACGTGCCGGACACGCCGGAACCACCGGCTCGACCCGCCAGAACGACTGCTGGACATGCAAAATCACCTGCCGGCTACGCCGGAAACACTTGGCGAACACTCCGGAATCACCTGCCGGGCATGCCGGAACCACCTCTCAGATATGCCAGAACCACGTGCCAATGACCCCGGAAGCACCTGCCGAGCACTCTGGAACCTCCTGCTCGACTCGCCAGAACCACCTGCCGGACACGCAGAAATCACCTGCCGGCTACGCCACAACCAGTTGGGGAACACTTCGGAATCACCTGCCGGGCTTGCTGGAACCACCTGCCGGTCATGCCAAAATCACCTGCCAACTATGCCAGAACCGCTTGGCGGACACTGCGGAAACACCTGTCGGGCCGGCTGGAACCACATATCAGACGTGCCAGAAACGTGTTCATGAGATGCTGGAACCACACCCCGAACAGACGGATACCACCTGCCAGAACCGCCTGAACCACCTGCTGAGCACGCCGGAACCACCTGCTCGACTCACCGGTACCACCTCCCTGACACGCCAAAATCACCTGCTGGGTATGCCAGAACCACTTGGCGTACACTCCGGAATCATCTGCCGGACATGCCGGAACCAGCTGTCAGACACACGAGAACCAAGTGCTGGAGAGGCCGGAAGCACCGGCTCGACCCGCCGGAACGACCGCTGGACATGCAAAATCACCTGCCGGCTACGCCGGAAACACTTGGCGAACACTCCGGAATCACCTGCCGGGCATGCCGGAACCACCTCTCAGATATGCCAGAACCACGTGCCAATGACCCCGGAAGCACCTGCCGAGCACGCCGGAACCACCTGCTCGACTCGCCAGAACCACCTGCCGGACACGCAAAAATCACCTGCCGGCTACGCCACAACCAGTTGGGGAACACTTCGGAATCACCTGCCGGGCTTGCTGGAACCACCTGCCGGTCATGCCAAAATCACCTGCCTACTACACCAGTACCACTTGGCGGACACTGTGGAATCACCTGTCCGGTCGGCCGGAACCACATCTCAGACGTGCCAGAACCATGTGCATGAGATGCTGGAAACACACCCCGAACAGACGGAAAACACCTGCCAGACCCGTCTGAACAACCTGCCGAGCACGCCGGAGCCACCTGCTCGACTCGCCAGAAACACCTGCCGGACACGCCAAAATCACCTGCCGGGAATGCCAGAACCACCTGGCGGACACTACGGAATCACCTGCCGCGCATGCCGGAACCACCTCTCAGACGTGCCGGAAGCACGTGCCAGACATGCCAGAAACACCTACCGGACAGACCGGAACCACCTGCCAAGAACGCCGGAGCCACCTGTTCGACTCGCTGGAACCACCTGCCGGACAGGCCAATATCAACTGCTGGCTATGCCAGAACCACCTGGGGGACAGTCCGGGATCACCTGCCAGCCATGGCGGAACCACCTCTCACACGTACCAGAACCACCTGCCGGAGAAGCTGGAAACACGTCCTGGACAGACTGGAACCACGTGACGGCCATGCCTGAACCACCTGCCGAGCACGGCGGAACCACCTGCCGGACACGCCAAAATCACCTGCGGGCTACGCCAGAACCACTTGGACGACTCTCCGAAATGACCTGCCGGGCATGTTGGAACCACCTCTCAGACGTGCCAGAAGCACGTGGCGCACAGTCCGGAATCACCTGTTGGGCATACGCAACCACCTCTGACACGTAACAGAACCACGTGCCGTGCACACCGGAACCACCTACCGGACAGACCGGAATCAACTTTTGGGCATGCCGGAACCACCAGTCAGATGTGCCAGAAACACGTGCCGGAGACGCCGGAAGCACCTGCCGAGCACGTCGCAACCACCTGCTCAACTCGCCTGAACCACCTGCCGGACGCGCCAAAATCACCTGCCCGCTACACCAGCACCACTTCGGGGACAAGCCGGAATCACGTGAGGGGCATGCCGGCACAGCCTCTCAGACTGAACCTCGTGCCGGACACCACAGAACCACCTGCCGGACAGACCGGAACCACCTGCCGGACACGCCGGAACCACCGGCTCGACCCGCCGGAACGACCGCTGGACATGCAAAATCACCTGCCGGCTACGCCGGAAACACTTGGCGAACACTCCGGAATCACCTGCCGGGCATGCCGGAACCACCTCTCAGATATGCCAGAACCACGTGCCAATGACCCCGGAAGCACCTGCCGAGCACGCCGGAACCACCTGCTCGACTCGCCAGAACCACCTGCCGGACACGCAAAAATCACCTGCCGGCTACGTCACAACCAGTTGGGGAACACTTCGGAATCAACTGCCGGGCTTGCTGGAACCACCTGCCGGTCATGCCAAAATCACCTGCCAACTACGCCAGTACCACTTGGCGGACACTGTGGAAACACCTGTCGGGCCGGTCGGAACCACATCTCAGACGTGCCAGAACCATGTGCATGAGATGCTGGAACCAAACCACGAACAGACGGATATCACCTGCCAGACCCGTCTGAACAACCTGCTGAGCACGCTGGAGCCACCTGCTCGACTCGCCGGAACCACCTACCTGACATGCCAAAATCACCAGCCGGGAATGCCAGAACCACTTGGCGGACACTCCGGAATCATCTGCCGGACATGCCGGAACCAGCTCTCAGACACACCAGAACCACGTGCCGGAGACGCCGGAAGCACTGCCGAGCATGCCGGAGCCACCTGCTCGACTCGCCAGAAACACCTGCCGGACACGCCAAAATCACCTGCCGGGTACGCCAGAAGCACCTGGCGGACCCTCCGAAATCACCTGTCGCGCATGTCGGAACCACCTCTCAGACGTGCCGGAAGCACGTGCCGGACACGCCGGAATCACCTAACGGACAGACCGGAACCACCTGCCGAGCACGCCGGAGCCACCTGTGCGACACGCTGGAACGACCTGCCGGACAGGCTAATATCAACTGCTGGCTATGCCAGAACCACCTGGGGGACGGTCCGGAATCACCTGCCAGCCATGGCAGAAGCACCTCTCAGACGTACCAGAACCACCTGCCGGAGAAGCTGGAAACACGTCCTGGACCGTCTGGAACCACCTGCCAGCCAAGCCTGAACCACCTGCCAAGCACAACGGAACAACCTGCCAGACACGCCAAAATCACCTGCGTGTTATGCCAGAACCACTTGGAGGACTCTCTGGGATGACCTGCCGGGCATGCCGGAACCACCTCTCAGACGTGCCAGAACCATGTGGCGGACAGTCCGGAATCACCTGTTGGGCATGTGCAACCACCTCTGAGACGTACCAGAACCACATGCCGTGCAGGCTGGAACCACCTACCAGACAGACCGGAATCACCCTTCGGGCATGCCGGAACCACCTGTCAGATGTGCCAGAATCACGTGCCGGAGACGCCGGAAGCACCTGCCAAGCACTTTGGAACCACCTGCTCAACTCGCCTGAACCACCTGCCGGACATGCCAAAATCACCTGCCGACTATGCCAGAACCACTTGGCGAACACTCCGGAATCACTTGCCGGGCATGCAGGAACCACCTCTCAGACATGCCAGAACCCCGTGCCAATGACCCCGGAAGCACCAGCCGAGCACGCCGGAACCACCTGCTCGACTCGCCAGAACCACCTGCCGATCACGCAAAAATCACCTGCCGGCTACGCCACAACCAGTTGGTGAACACTTTGGAATCACCTGCCAGGCTTGCTGGAACCACCTGCCAGTCATGCCAAAATCACCTGCCAACTACGCCAGAACCGCTTGGCGGACACTGCGGAAACACCTGTCGGGCCGGCTGGAACCACATCTCAGATGTGCCAGAAACGTGTTCATGAGATGCTGGAACCACACCCCGAACAGACGGATACCACCTGCCAGAACCGCCTGAACCACCTGCTGAGCACGCCGGAACCACCTGCTCGACTCACCGGTACCACCTCCCTGACACGCCAAAATCACCTGCTGGGTATGCCAGAACCACTTGGCGGACAATCCGGAATCATCTGCCGGACATGCCGGAACCAGCTCTCAGACACACCAGAACCAAGTGTCGGAGACGCCGGAAGCACCTGCCGAGCATGCCGGACCCACCTGCTCGACTCGCCAGAAACACCTGCTGGACACGCCAAAATCACCTGCCGGGTATGCCAGAACCACCTGGCGGACACTACGGAATCACCTGCCGCGCATGCCGGAACCACCTCTCAGACGTGCCGGAAGCACGTGCCAGACACGCCGGAAACACCTACCGGACAGACCGGAACCACCTGCCAAGAACGCCGGAGCCACCTGTTCGACTCGCTGGAACCACCTGCCGGACAGTCCAATATCAACTGCTGGCTATGCCAGAACCACCTGGGGGACGGTCCGGGATCACCTGCCAGCCATGGCGGAACCACCTCTCACACGTACCAGAACCACCTGCCGGAGAAGCTGGAAACACGTCCTGGACAGACTGGAACCACGTGACGGCCATCCCTGAACCACCTGCCGAGCACGGCGGAACCACCTGCCGGACACGCCAAAATCACCTGCGGGCTACGCCAGAACCACTTGGACGACTCTCCGACATGACCTGCCGGGCATGTTGGAACCACCTCTCAGACGTGCCAGAAGCACGTGGCGCACAGTCCGGAATCACCTGTTGGGCATACGCAACCACCTCTGACACGTAACAGAACCACGTGCCGTGCACACCGGAACCACCTACCGGACAGACCGGAATCAACTTTTGGGCATGCCGGAACCACCAGTCAGATGTGCCAGAAACACGTGCCGGAGACGCCGGAAGCACCTGCCGAGCACGTCGCAACCACCTGCTCAACTCGCCTGAACCACCTGCCGGACGCGCCAAAATCACCTGCCCGCTACACCAGCACCACTTCGGGGACAAGCCGGAATCACGTGAGGGGCATGCCGGCACAGCCTCTCAGACTGAACCTCGTGCCGGACACCACAGAACCACCTGCCGGACAGACCGGAACCACCTGCCGGACACGCCGGAACCACCGGCTCGACCCGCCGGAACGACCGCTGGACATGCAAAATCACCTGCCGGCTACGCCGGAAACACTTGGCGAACACTCCGGAATCACCTGCCGGGCATGCCGGAACCACCTCTCAGATATGCCAGAACCACGTGCCAATGACCCCGGAAGCACCTGCCGAGCACGCCGGAACCACCTGCTCGACTCGCCAGAACCACCTGCCGGACACGCAAAAATCACCTGCCGGCTACGTCACAACCAGTTGGGGAACACTTCGGAATCAACTGCCGGGCTTGCTGGAACCACCTGCCGGTCATGCCAAAATCACCTGCCAACTACGCCAGTACCACTTGGCGGACACTGTGGAAACACCTGTCGGGCCGGTCGGAACCACATCTCAGACGTGCCAGAACCATGTGCATGAGATGCTGGAACCAAACCACGAACAGACGGATATCACCTGCCAGACCCGTCTGAACAACCTGCTGAGCACGCTGGAGCCACCTGCTCGACTCGCCGGAACCACCTACCTGACATGCCAAAATCACCAGCCGGGAATGCCAGAACCACTTGGCGGACACTCCGGAATCATCTGCCGGACATGCCGGAACCAGCTCTCAGACACACCAGAACCACGTGCCGGAGACGCCGGAAGCACTGCCGAGCATGCCGGAGCCACCTGCTCGACTCGCCAGAAACACCTGCCGGACACGCCAAAATCACCTGCCGGGTACGCCAGAAGCACCTGGCGGACCCTCCGAAATCACCTGTCGCGCATGTCGGAACCACCTCTCAGACGTGCCGGAAGCAGGTGCCGGACACGCCGGAATCACCTAACGGACAGACCGGAACCACCTGCCGAGCACGCCGGAGCCACCTGTGCGACACGCTGGAACGACCTGCCGGACAGGCTAATATCAACTGCTGGCTATGCCAGAACCACCTGGGGGACGGTCCGGAATCACCTGCCAGCCATGGCAGAAGCACCTCTCAGACGTACCAGAACCACCTGCCGGAGAAGCTGGAAACACGTCCTGGACCGTCTGGAACCACCTGCCAGCCAAGCCTGAACCACCTGCCAAGCACAACGGAACAACCTGCCAGACACGCCAAAATCACCTGCGTGTTATGCCAGAACCACTTGGAGGACTCTCTGGGATGACCTGCCGGGCATGCCGGAACCACCTCTCAGACGTGCCAGAACCATGTGGCGGACAGTCCGGAATCACCTGTTGGGCATTTGCAACCACCTCTGAGACGTACCAGAACCACATGCCGTGCAGGCTGGAACCACCTACCAGACAGACCGGAATCACCCTTCGGGCATGCCGGAACCACCTGTCAGATGTGCCAGAATCACGTGCCGGAGACGCCGGAAGCACCTGCCAAGCACTTTGGAACCACCTGCTCAACTCGCCTGAACCACCTGCCGGACATGCCCAAATCACCTGCCGACTATGCCAGAACCACTTGGCGAACACTCCGGAATCACTTGCCGGGCATGCAGGAACCACCTCTCAGACATGCCAGAACCCCGTGCCAATGACCCCGGAAGCACCAGCCGAGCACGCCGGAACCACCTGCTCGACTCGCCAGAACCACCTGCCGATCACGCAAAAATCACCTGCCGGCTACGCCACAACCAGTTGGTGAACACTTTGGAATCACCTGCCAGGCTTGCTGGAACCACCTGCCAGTCATGCCAAAATCACCTGCCAACTACGCCAGAACCGCTTGGCGGACACTGCGGAAACACCTGTCGGGCCGGCTGGAACCACATCTCAGATGTGCCAGAAACGTGTTCATGAGATGCTGGAACCACACCCCGAACAGACGGATACCACCTGCCAGAACCGCCTGAACCACCTGCTGAGCACGCCGGAACCACCTGCTCGACTCACCGGTACCACCTCCCTGACACGCCAAAATCACCTGCTGGGTATGCCAGAACCACTTGGCGGACAATCCGGAATCATCTGCCGGACATGCCGGAACCAGCTCTCAGACACACCAGAACCAAGTGTCGGAGACGCCGGAAGCACCTGCCGAGCATGCCGGACCCACCTGCTCGACTCGCCAGAAACACCTGCTGGACACGCCAAAATCACCTGCCGGGTATGCCAGAACCACCTGGCGGACACTACGGAATCACCTGCCGCGCATGCCGGAACCACCTCTCAGACGTGCCGGAAGCACGTGCCAGACACGCCGGAAACACCTACCGGACAGACCGGAACCACCTGCCAAGAACGCCGGAGCCACCTGTTCGACTCGCTGGAACCACCTGCCGGACAGTCCAATATCAACTGCTGGCTATGCCAGAACCACCTGGGGGACGGTCCGGGATCACCTGCCAGCCATGGCGGAACCACCTCTCACACGTACCAGAACCACCTGCCAGAGAAGCTGGAAACACGTCCTGGACAGACTGGAACCACGTGACGGCCATCCCTGAACCACCTGCCGAGCACGGCGGAACCACCTGCCGGACACGCCAAAATCACCTGCGGGCTACGCCAGAACCACTTGGACGACTCTCCGACATGACCTGCCGGGCATGTTGGAACCACCTCTCAGACGTGCCAGAAGCACGTGGCGCACAGTCCGGAATCACCTGTTGGGCATACGCAACCACCTCTGACACGTAACAGAACCACGTGCCGTGCACACCGGAACCACCTACCGGACAGACCGGAATCAACTTTTGGGCATGCCGGAACCACCAGTCAGATGTGCCAGAAACACGTGCCGGAGACGCCGGAAGCACCTGCCGAGCACGTCGCAACCACCTGCTCAACTCGCCTGAACCACCTGCCGGACGCGCCAAAATCACCTGCCCGCTACACCAGCACCACTTCGGGGACAAGCCGGAATCACGTGAGGGGCATGCCGGCACAGCCTCTCAGACTGAACCTCGTGCCGGACACCACAGAACCACCTGCCGGACAGACCGGAACCACCTGCCGGACACGCCGGAACCACCGGCTCGACCCGCCGGAACGACCGCTGGACATGCAAAATCACCTGCCGGCTACGCCGGAAACACTTGGCGAACACTCCGGAATCACCTGCCGGGCATGCCGGAACCACCTCTCAGATATGCCAGAACCACGTGCCAATGACCCCGGAAGCACCTGCCGAGCACGCCGGAACCACCTGCTCGACTCGCCAGAACCACCTGCCGGACACGCAAAAATCACCTGCCGGCTACGTCACAACCAGTTGGGGAACACTTCGGAATCAACTGCCGGGCTTGCTGGAACCACCTGCCGGTCATGCCAAAATCACCTGCCAACTACGCCAGTACCACTTGGCGGACACTGTGGAAACACCTGTCGGGCCGGTCGGAACCACATCTCAGACGTGCCAGAACCATGTGCATGAGATGCTGGAACCAAACCACGAACAGACGGATATCACCTGCCAGACCCGTCTGAACAACCTGCTGAGCACGCTGGAGCCACCTGCTCGACTCGCCGGAACCACCTACCTGACATGCCAAAATCACCAGCCGGGAATGCCAGAACCACTTGGCGGACACTCCGGAATCATCTGCCGGACATGCCGGAACCAGCTCTCAGACACACCAGAACCACGTGCCGGAGACGCCGGAAGCACTGCCGAGCATGCCGGAGCCACCTGCTCGACTCGCCAGAAACACCTGCCGGACACGCCAAAATCACCTGCCGGGTACGCCAGAAGCACCTGGCGGACCCTCCGAAATCACCTGTCGCGCATGTCGGAACCACCTCTCAGACGTGCCGGAAGCAGGTGCCGGACACGCCGGAATCACCTAACGGACAGACCGGAACCACCTGCCGAGCACGCCGGAGCCACCTGTGCGACACGCTGGAACGACCTGCCGGACAGGCTAATATCAACTGCTGGCTATGCCAGAACCACCTGGGGGACGGTCCGGAATCACCTGCCAGCCATGGCAGAAGCACCTCTCAGACGTACCAGAACCACCTGCCGGAGAAGCTGGAAACACGTCCTGGACCGTCTGGAACCACCTGCCGGCCAAGCCTGAACCACCTGCCAAGCACAACGGAACAACCTGCCAGACACGCCAAAATCACCTGCGTGTTATGCCAGAACCACTTGGAGGACTCTCTGGGATGACCTGCCGGGCATGCCGGAACCACCTCTCAGACGTGCCAGAACCATGTGGCGGACAGTCCGGAATCACCTGTTGGGCATGTGCAACCACCTCTGAGACGTACCAGAACCACATGCCGTGCAG
The DNA here is from genome assembly GCF_037783145.1 of Equus przewalskii. Lineage (NCBI taxonomy): Eukaryota > Metazoa > Chordata > Mammalia > Perissodactyla > Equidae > Equus > Equus przewalskii. The sequence goes on along the minus strand of NW_027227831.1, from coordinate 20,417 downwards.
GCTGGAACCACCTACCAGACAGACCGGAATCACCCTTCGGGCATGCCGGAACCACCTGTCAGATGTGCCAGAATCACGTGCCGGAGACGCCGGAAGCACCTGCCAAGCACTTTGGAACCACCTGCTCAACTCGCCTGAACCACCTGCCGGACATGCCCAAATCACCTGCCGACTATGCCAGAACCACTTGGCGAACACTCCGGAATCACTTGCCGGGCATGCAGGAACCACCTCTCAGACATGCCAGAACCCCGTGCCAATGACCCCGGAAGCACCAGCCGAGCACGCCGGAACCACCTGCTCGACTCGCCAGAACCACCTGCCGATCACGCAAAAATCACCTGCCGGCTACGCCACAACCAGTTGGTGAACACTTTGGAATCACCTGCCAGGCTTGCTGGAACCACCTGCCAGTCATGCCAAAATCACCTGCCAACTACGCCAGAACCGCTTGGCGGACACTGCGGAAACACCTGTCGGGCCGGCTGGAACCACATCTCAGATGTGCCAGAAACGTGTTCATGAGATGCTGGAACCACACCCCGAACAGACGGATACCACCTGCCAGAACCGCCTGAACCACCTGCTGAGCACGCCGGAACCACCTGCTCGACTCACCGGTACCACCTCCCTGACACGCCAAAATCACCTGCTGGGTATGCCAGAACCACTTGGCGGACAATCCGGAATCATCTGCCGGACATGCCGGAACCAGCTCTCAGACACACCAGAACCAAGTGTCGGAGACGCCGGAAGCACCTGCCGAGCATGCCGGACCCACCTGCTCGACTCGCCAGAAACACCTGCTGGACACGCCAAAATCACCTGCCGGGTATGCCAGAACCACCTGGCGGACACTACGGAATCACCTGCCGCGCATGCCGGAACCACCTCTCAGACGTGCCGGAAGCACGTGCCAGACACGCCGGAAACACCTACCGGACAGACCGGAACCACCTGCCAAGAACGCCGGAGCCACCTGTTCGACTCGCTGGAACCACCTGCCGGACAGTCCAATATCAACTGCTGGCTATGCCAGAACCACCTGGGGGACGGTCCGGGATCACCTGCCAGCCATGGCGGAACCACCTCTCACACGTACCAGAACCACCTGCCAGAGAAGCTGGAAACACGTCCTGGACAGACTGGAACCACGTGACGGCCATCCCTGAACCACCTGCCGAGCACGGCGGAACCACCTGCCGGACACGCCAAAATCACCTGCGGGCTACGCCAGAACCACTTGGACGACTCTCCGACATGACCTGCCGGGCATGTTGGAACCACCTCTCAGACGTGCCAGAAGCACGTGGCGCACAGTCCGGAATCACCTGTTGGGCATACGCAACCACCTCTGACACGTAACAGAACCACGTGCCGTGAACACCGGAACCACCTACCGGACAGACCGGAATCAACTTTTGGGCATGCCGGAACCACCAGTCAGATGTGCCAGAAACACGTGCCGGAGACGCCGGAAGCACCTGCCGAGCACGTCGCAACCACCTGCTCAACTCGCCTGAACCACCTGCCGGACGCGCCAAAATCACCTGCCCGCTACACCAGCACCACTTCGGGGACAAGCCGGAATCACGTGAGGGGCATGCCGGCACAGCCTCTCAGACTGAACCTCGTGCCGGACACCACAGAACCACCTGCCGGACAGACCGGAACCACCTGCCGGACACGCCGGAACCACCGGCTCGACCCGCCGGAACGACCGCTGGACATGCAAAATCACCTGCCGGCTACGCCGGAAACACTTGGCGAACACTCCGGAATCACCTGCCGGGCATGCCGGAACCACCTCTCAGATATGCCAGAACCACGTGCCAATGACCCCGGAAGCACCTGCCGAGCACGGCGGAACCACCTGCTCGACTCGCCAGAACCACCTGCCGGACACGCAAAAATCACCTGCCGGCTACGCCACAACCAGTTGGGGAACACTTCGGAATCACCTGCCGGGCTTGCTGGAACCACCTGCCGGTCATGCCAAAATCACCTGCCAACTACGCCAGTACCACTTGGCGGACACTGTGGAAACACCTGTCGGGCCGGCCGGAACCACATCTCAGACGTGCCAGAACCATGTGCATGAGATGCTGGAACCACACCCCGAACAGATGGAAAACACCTGCCAGACCCGTCTGAACAACCTGCCGAGCACGCTGGAGCCACCTGCTCGACTCGCCGGAACCACCTACCTGACATGCCCAAATCACCAGCCGGGTATGCCAGAACCACTTGGCGGACACTCCGGAATCATCTGCCGGACATGCCGGAACAACCTCTCAGACACACCAGAACCACGTGCCGGAGACGCCGGAAGCACCTGCCGAGCATGCCGGAGCCACCTGCTCGACTCGCCAGAAACACCTGCCGGACACGCCAAAATCACCTGCCGGGTACGCCAGAACCACCTGGCGGACACTCCGAAATCACCTGTCGCGCATGCCGGAACCACCTCTCAGACGTGCCGGAAGCACGTGCCGGACACGCCGGAATCACCTACCGGACAGACCGGAACCACCTGCCGAGCACGCCAGAGCCACCTTTTCGACTCGCTGGAACCACCTGCCGGACAGGCCAATATCAACTGCTGGCTATCCCAGAACCACCTGGGGGACGATCCGGAATCACCTGCTAGCCATGGCGGAACCACCTCTCAGACGTACCAGAACCACCCTCCGGAGAAGCTGGAAACACGTCCTGGACAGTCTGGAGCCACCTGCCGGCCAAGCCTGAACCACCTGCCAAGCACAACGGAACAACCTGCCAGACACGCCAAAATCACCTGCGTGTTATGCCAGAACCACTTGGAGGACTCTCTGGGATGACCTGCCGGGCATGCCGGAACCACCTTTCAGACGTGCCAGAACCATGTGGCGCACAGTCCGGAATCACCTGTTGGGCATGCGCAACCACCTCTGAGACGTACCAGAACCACATGCCGTTCAGGCTGGAACCACCTACCCGCAGACCGGAATCACCTTTCGGGCATGCCGGAAGCACCTGTCAGATGTGCCAGAAACACGTGCCGGAGACGCCGGAAGCACCTGCCAAGCACGTTGGAACCACCTGCTCAACTCGCCTGAACCACCTGCCGGACATGCCAAAATCACCTGCCGACTATGCCAGAACGACTTGGCGAACACTCCGGAATCACTTGCCGGGCATGCAGGAACCACCTCTCAGACATGCCAGAACCCCGTGCCAATGACCCCGGAAGCACCAGCCGAGCACGCCGGAACCACCTGCTCGACTCGCCAGAACCACCTGCCGATCACGCAAAAATCACCTGCCGGCTACGCCACAACCAGTTGGTGAACACTTTGGAACCACCGGCTCAAATCGCCTGAACCACCTGCCGGACACGCCAAAATCACCTGTCCGCTACACGAGCACCACTTCGGGGACAAGCCGGAATCACGTGAGGGGCATGCCGGCACAGCGTCTCAGACTGAACCTCGTGCTGGACACCACAGAACCACCGGCGGGATGGATCGGAACCACCTGCCGGACACGCCGGAACCACCGGCTCGACCCGCCGGAACGACCGCTGGACATGCAAAATCACCTGCCGGCTGCGCCGGAAACAGTTGGCGAACACTCCGGAATCATCTGCCGGACATGCCGGAACCAGCTGTCAGACACCCCAGAACCAAGTGCCGGAGAGGCCGGAAGCACCGGCTCGACCCGCCGGAACCACCGCTGGACATGCAAAATCATCTGCCGGCTACGCCGGAAACACTTGGCGAACACTCCGGAATCACCTGCCGGGCATGCCGGAACCACCTCTCAGATATGCCAGAACCACGTGCCAATGACCCCGGAAGCACCTGCCGAGCACGCCGGAACCACCTGCTCGACTCGCCAGAACCACCTGCCGGACACGCAAAAATCACCTGCCGGCTACGCCACAACCAGTTGGGGAACACTTCGGAATCACCTGCCGGGCTTGCTGGAACCACCTGCCGGTCATGCCAAAATCACCTGCCTACTACACCAGTACCACTTGGCGGACACTGTGGAATCACCTGTCCGGTCGGCCGGAACCACATCTCAGACGTGCCAGAACCATGTGCATGATTTGCTGGAACCACACCCCGAACAGACGGAAAACACCTGCCAGACCCGTCTGAACAACCTGCTGAGCACGCCGGAGCCACATGCTCGACTCGCCGGAACCACCTACCTGACATGCCCAAATCACCAGCCGGGTATGCCAGAACCACTTGGCGGACACTCCGGAATCATCTGCCCGACATGCCGGAACCAGCTCTCAGACACACCAGAACCACGTGCCGGAGACGCCGGAAGCACCTGCCGAGCATGCCGGAGCCACCTGCTCGGCTCGCCAGAAACACCTGCCGGACACGCCAAAATCACCTGCCGGGTACGCCAGAACCACCTGGCGGACATTCCGAAATCACCTGTCGCGCATGCCGGAACCAACTCTCACACGTGCCGGAAGCATGTGCCGGACACGCCGGAATCACCTACCGGACAGACCGGAACCACCTGCCGAGCACGCCGGAACCACCTGTTCGACTCGCTGGAACCACCTGCCGGACAGGCCAATATTAACTGCTGGCTATGCCAGAACCACCTGGGGGACGGTCCGGAATCGCCTGCCAGCCATGGCGGAACCACCTCTCAGACGTACCAGAACCACCTGCCGGAGAAGCTGGAAACACGTCCTGGACAGTCTGGAACCACCTGCCGGCCAAGCCTGAACCTCCTGCCGAGCACAACGGAACAACCTGCCAGACACGCCAAAATCACCTGCGTGTTATGCCAGAACCACTTGGAGGACTCTCTGGGTTGACCTGCCGGGCATGCCGGAAGCACCTGTCAGATGTGCCAGAAACACGTGCCGGAGACGCCGGAAGCACCTGCCAAGCACGTTGGAACCACCTGCTCAACTCGCCTGAACCACCTGCCGGACATGCCAAAATCACCTGCCGACTATTCCAGAACCACTTGGCGAACACTCCGGAATCACTTGCCGGGCATGCAGGAACCACCTCTCAGACATGCCAGAACCCCGTGCCAATGACCCCGGAAGCACCAGCCGAGCACGCCGGAACCACCTGCTCGACTCGCCAGAACCACCTGCCGATCACGCAAAAATCACCTGCCGGCTACGCCACAACCAGTTGGTGAACACTTTGGAATCACCTGACAGGCTTGCTGGAACCACCTGCCGGTCATGCCAAAATCACCTGCCAACTACGCCAGAACCGCTTGGCGGACACTGCGGAAACACCTGTCGGGCCGGCTGGAACCACATCTCAGACGTGCCAGAAACGTGTTCATGAGATGCTGGAACCACACCCCGAACAGACGGATACCACCTGCCAGAACCGCCTGAACCACCTGCTGAGCACCCCGGAACCACCTGCTCAACTCACCGGTGCCACCTGCCTGACACGCCAAAATCACCTGCTGGGTATGCCAGAACCACTTGGCGGACACTCTGGAATCATCTGCCGGACATGCCGGAACCAGCTCTCAGACACACCAGAACCAAGTGCCGGAGACGCCGGAAGCACCTGCCGAGCATGCCGGAGCCACCTGCTCGACTCGCCAGAAACACCTGCCGGACACGCCAAAATCACCTGCCGGGTATGCCAGAACCAACTGGCGGACACTACGGAATCACCTGCCGCGCATGCCGGAACCACCTCTCAGACGTGCCGGAAGCACGTGCCAGACACGCCGGAAACAACTACCGGACAGACCGGAACCACCGGCCAAGAACGCCGGAGCCACCTGTTCGACTCGCTGGAACCACCTGCCGGACAGTCCAATATCAACTGCTGGCTATGCCAGAACCAACTGAGGGACAGTCCGGGATCACCTGTCAGCCATGGCGGAACCACCTCTCAGACGTACCAGAACCACCTGCCGGAGAAGCTGGAAACACGTCCTGGATAGAGTGGAACCACGTGACGGCCATGCCTGAACCACCTGCCGAGCACGGCGGAACCACCTGCCGGACACGCCAAAATCACCTGCGGGCTACGCCAGAACCACTTGGACGACTCTCCGAAATGACCTGCCGGGCATGTTGGAACCACCTCTCAGACGTGCCAGAAGCACGTGGCGGACAGTCCGGAATCACCTGTTGGGCATACGCAACCACCTCTGACACGTACCAGAACCACGTGCCGTGCACGCCGGAACCACCTACCGGACAGACCGGAATCAACTTTTGGGCATGCCGGAACCACCAGTCAGATGTGCCAGAAACACGTGCCGGAGACGCCGGAAGCACCTGCCGAGCACGTCGCAACCACCTGCTCAACTCGCCTGAACCACCTGCCGGACACGCCAAAATCACCTGCCCGCTACACCAGCACCACTTCGGGAACAAGCCGGAATCACGTGAGGGGCATGCCGGCACAGCCTCTCAGACTGAACCTCGTGCCGGACACCACAGAACCACCTGCCGGACAGACCGGAACCACCTGCCGGACACGCCGGAACCACCAGCTCGACCCGCCGGAACGACCGCTGGACATGCAAAATCACCTGCCGGCTACGCCGGAAACACTTGGCGAACACTCCGGAATCACCTGCCGGGCATGCCGGAACCACCTCTCAGATATGCCAGAACCACGTGCCAATGACCCCGGAAGCACCTGCCGAGCACGCCGGAACCACCTGCTCGACTCGCCAGAACCACCTGCCGGACACGCAAAAATCACCTGCCGGCTACGCCACAACCAGTTGGGGAACACTTCGGAATCACCTGCCGGGCTTGCTGGAACCACCTGCCGGTCATGCCAAAATCACCTGCCAACTACGCCAGTACCACTTGGCGGACACTGTGGAAACACCTGTCGGGCCGGCCGGAACCACATGTCTGACGTGCCAGAACCATGTGCATGAGATGCTGGAACCACACCCCGAACAGACGGAAAACACCTGCCAGACCCGTCTGAACAACCTGCCGAGCACGCCGGAGCCAACTGCTCGACTCGCCGGAACCACCTAACTGATATACCCAAATCACCAGCCGGGTATGCCAGAACCACTTGGCGGACACTCCGGAATCATCTGCAGGACATGCCGGAACCAGCTCTCAGACACACCAGAACCAATTGCCAGAGACGCCGGAAGCACCTGCCGAGCATGCCGGAGCCACCTGCTCGACTCGCCAGAAACACCTGCCGGACACGCCAAAATCACCTGCCGGGTACGCCAGAACCACCTGGCGGACACTCTGAAATCAACTGTCGCGCATGCCGGAACCACCTCTCAGACGTGCCGGAAGCACGTGCCGGACACGCCGGAATCACCTAGCGGACAGACCGGAACCACCTGCCTAGCACGCCGGAGCCACCTGCTCGACTCGCTGGAACCACCTGCCGGACTGTCCAATATCAACTGCTGGCTATGCCAGAACCACCTGGGGGACGGTCCGGAATCAAGTGCCTGCCGTGGCGGAACCACCTTTCAGACGAACCAGAACCACCTGCCGGAGAAGCTGGAAACACGTCCTGGACAGTCTGGAACCACCTGCCGGCCAAGCCTGAACCACCTGCCAAGCACAACGGAACAACCTGCCAGACACGCCAAAATCACCTGCGTGTTATGCCAGAACCACTTGGAGGACTCTCTGGGATGACCTGCCGGGCATGCCGGAACCACCTCTCAGACGTGCCAGAACCATGTGGCGGACAGTCCGGAATCACCTGTTGGGCATGGGCAACCACCTCTGAGACGTACCAGAACCACATGCCGTGCAGGCTGGAACCACCTACCGGACAGACCGGAATCACCTTTCGGGCATGCCGGAAGCACCTGTCAGATGTGCCAGAAACAAGTGCCGGAGACGCCGGAAGCACCTGCCGCGCATGCCGGAACCACCTCTCAGACGTGCCGGAAGCACGTGCCAGACACGCCGGAAACACCTACCGGACAGACCGGAATCACCTGGCAAGAACGCCGGAGCCACCTGTTCGACACGCTGGACCAACCTGCCGGAGAGTCCAATATCAACTGCTGGCTCTTCCAGAACCACCTGGGGGACAGTCCGGGATCACCTGCCTGCCATAGCGGAACCACCTCTCAGACGTACCAGAACCACCTGCCGGAGAAGCTGGAAACACGTCCTGGACAGACTGGAACCACGTGACGGCCATGCCTGAACCACCTGCCGAGCACGGCGGAACCACCTGCCGGCCACGCCAAAATCACCTGCCCGCTACACCAGCACCACTTCGGGGACAAGCCGGAATCACATGAGGGGCATGCCGGCACAGCCTCTCAGACTGAACCTCGTGCCGGACACCACAGAACCACCTGCCGGACAGACCGGAACCACGTGCCGGACACGCCGGAACCACCGGCTCGACCCGCCGGAACGACCGCTGGACATGCAAAATCACCTGCCGGCTACGCCGGAAACACTTGGCGAACACTCCGGAATCACCTGCCGGGCATGCCGGAACCACCTCTCAGATATGCCAGAACCACGTGCCAATGACCCCGGAAGCACCTGCCGAGCACGCCGGAACCACCTGCTCGACTCGCCAGAACCACCTGCCGGACACGCAAAAATCACCTGCCGGCTACGCCACAACCAGTTGGGGAACACTTCGGAATCACCTGCCGGGCTTGCTGGAACCACCTGCCGGTCATGCCAAAATCACCTGCCAACTACGCCAGTACCACTTGGCGGACACTGTGGAAACACCTGTCGGGCCGGCCGGAACCACATCTCAGACGTGCCAGAACCATGTGCATGAGATGCTGGAACCACACCCCGAACAGACGGAAAACACCTGCCAGACCCGTCTGAACAACCTGCCGAGCACGCCGGAGCCACCTGCTCGACTCGCCAGATCCACCTACCTGACATGCCCAAATCACCAGCCGGGTATGCCAGAACCACTTGGCGGACACTCCGGAATCATCTGCCGGACATGCCGGAACCAGCTGTCAGACACACCAGAACCATGTGCCGGAGACGCCGGAAGCACCTGCCGAGCATGCCGGAGCCACCTGCTCGACTCGCCAGAAACACCTGCCGGACACGCCAAAATCACCTGCCGGGTACGCCAGAACCACCTGGCGGACACTATGAAATCACCTGTCGCGCATGCCGTAACCACCTCTCAGACGTGCCGGAAGCACGTGCCGGACACGCCGGAATCATCTACCGGACAGACCGGAACCACCTGCCGAGCACGCCGGAGCCACCTGTTCGACTCGCTGGAACCACCTGCCGGACAGGCCAATATCAACTGCTGGCTATGCCAGAACCACCTGGGGGACGGTCCGGAATCACCTGCCAGCCATGGCGGAACCACATCTCACAGGTACCAGAACCACCTGCCGGAGAAGCTGGAAACACGTCCTGGACAGTCTGGAACCACCTGCCGGCCAAGCCTGAACCACCTGCCAAGCACAACGGAACAACCTGAGAGACACGCCAAAATCACCTGCGTGTTATGCCAGAACCACTTGGAGGACTCTATGGGATGACCTGCCGGGCATGCCGGAACCACCTCTCAGACGTGCCAGAAACACGTGCCGGAGACGCCGGAAGCACCTGCCGAGCACGTCGCATCCACCTGCTCAACTCGCCTGAACCACCTGCCGGACACGCCAAAATCACCTGCCCGCTACACCAGCACCACTTCGGGGACAAGCCGGAATCACGTGAGGGTCATGCCGGCACAGCCTCTCAGACTGAACCTCGTGCCGGACACCACAGAACCACCTGCCGGACAGACCGGAACCACCTGCCGGACACGCCGGAACCACCGGCTCGACCCGCCGGAACGACCGCTGGACATGCAAAATCACCTGCCGGCTACGCCGGAAACACTTGGCGAACACTCCGGAATCACCTGCCGGGCATGCCGGAACCACCTCTCAGATATGCCAGAACCACGTGCCAATGACCCCGGAAGCACCTGCCTAGCACTCTGGAACCACTTGCTCGACTCGCCAGAACCACCTGCCGGACACGCAGAAATCACCTGCCGGCTACGCCACAACCAGTTGGGGAACACTTCGGAATCACCTGCCGGGCTTGCTGGAACCACCTGCCGGTCATGCCAAAATCACCTGCCAACTATGCCAGAACCGCTTGGCGGACACTGCGGAAACTCCTGTCGGGCCGGCTGGAACCACATCTCAGACGTGCCAGAAACGTGTTCATGAGATGCTGGAACCACACCCCGAACAGACGGATACCACCTGCCAGAACCGCCTGAACCACCTGCTGAGCACGCCGGAACCACCTGCTCGACTCACCGGTACCACCTCCCTGACACGCCAAAATCAACTGCTGGGTATGCCAGAACCACTTGGCGGACACTCCGGAATCATCTGCCGGACATGCCGGAACCAGCTGTCAGACACACGAGAACCAAGTGCCGGAGAGGCCGGAAGCACCGGCTCGACCCGCCGGAACGACCGCTGGACATGCAAAATCACCTGCCGGCTACGCCGGAAACACTTGGCGAACACTCCGGAATCACCTGCCGGGCATGCCGGAACCACCTCTCAGATATGCCAGAACCACGTGCCAATGACCCCGGAAGCACCTGCCGAGCACGCCGGAACCACCTGCTCGACTCGCCAGAACCACCTGCCGGACACGCAAAAATCACCTGCCGGCTACGCCACAACCAGTTGGGGAACACTTCGGAATCACTTGCCGGGCTTGCTGGAACCACCTGCCGGTCATGCCAAAATCACCTGCCAACTACGCCAGTACCACTTGGCGGACACTGTGGAAACACCTGTCGGGCCGGCCGGAACCACATCTCAGACGTGCCAGAACCATGTGCATGAGATGCTGGAACCACACCCCGAACAGACGGATACCACCTGCCAGACCCGTCTGAACAACATGCCGAGCACGCTGGAGCCACCTGCTCGACTCGCCGGAACCACCTACCTGACATGCCCAAATCACCAGCCGGGTATGCCAGAACCACTTGGCGGACACTCCGGAATCATGTGCCGGACATGCCGGACCAGCTCTCAGACACACCAGAACCACGTGCCGGAGACGCCGGAAGCACCTGCCGAGCATGCCGGAGCCACCTGCTCGGCTCGCCAGAAACACCTGCCGGACACGCCAAAATCACCTGCCGGGTATGCCAGAACCACCTGGCGGACACTCCGAAATCACCTGTCGCGCATGCCGGAACCACCTCACAGAGGTGCCAGAAGCACGTGCCGGACACGCCGGAATCACCTACCGGACAGACCGGAACCACCTGCCGAGCACGCCGGAGCCACCTCTTCGACTCGCTGGAACCACCTGCCGGACAGGCCAATATTAACTTCTGGCTATGCCAGAACCACCTGGGGGACGGTCCGGAATCACCTGCCAGCCATGGCGGAACCACCTCTCAGACGTACCAGAACCACCTGCCGGAGAAGCTGGAAACACGTCCTGGACAGTCTGGAACCACCTGCTGGCCAAGCCTGAACCGCCTGCCAAGCACAACGGAACAACCTGTCAGACACGCCACAATCACCTGCGTGTTATGCCAGAACCACTTGGAGGACTCTCTGGGATGACCTGCCGGGCATGCCGGAACCACCTCTCAGACGTGCCAGAACCATGTGGCGGACAGTCCGGCATCACCTGTTGGGCATGGGCAGCCACCTCTGAGACGTACCAGAACCACATGCCATGCAGGCTGGAACCACCTACCGGACAGACCGGAATCACCTTTCGGGCATGCCGGAACCAACTGTCAGATGTGCCAGAAACACGTGCCGGAGACGCCGGAAGCACCTGCCAAGCACGTTGGAACCACCTGCTCAACTCGCCTGAACCACCTGCCGGACATGCCAAAGTCACATGCCGACTATGCCAGAACCACTTGGCGAACACTCCGGAATCACTTGCCGGGCATGCAGGAACAACCTCTCAGACATGCCAGAACCCCGTGCCAATGACCCCGGAAGCACCAGCCGAGCACGCCGGAACCACCTGCTCGACTCGCCAGAACCACCTGCCGATCACGCAAAAATCACCTGCCGGCTACGCCACAACCAGTTGGTGAACACTTTGGAATCACCTGCCAGGCTTGCTGGAACCACCTGCCGGTCATGCCAAAATTACCTGCCAACTACGCCAGAACCGCTTAGCGGACCCTGCGGAAACACATTTCGAGCCGGCTGGAACCACATCTCAGACGTGCCAGAAACGTGTTCATGAGATGCTGGAACCACACCCCGAACAGACGGATACCACCTGTCAGAACCGCCTGAACCACCTGCTGAGCACGCCGGAACCACCTGCTCGACTCACCGGTACCACCTCCCTGACACGCCAAAATCACCTGCCGGGTATGCCAGAACCACTTGGCGGACACTCCGGAATCATCTGCCGGACATGCCGGAACCAGCTCTCAGACACACCAGAACCACGTGCCGGAGACGCCGGAAGCACCTGCCGAGCATGCCGGAGACACCTGCTCGACTCGCCAGAAACACCTGCCGGAAACGCCAAAATCACCTGCCGGGTACGCCAGAACCACCTGGCAGACACTCCGGAATCACCTGCCGCGCATGCCGGAACCACCTCTCAGACGTGCCGGAAGCACGTGCCAGACACGCCGGAAACACCTACCGGACAGACCGGAACCACCTGCCAAGAACGCCGGAGCCACCTGTTCGACTCGCTGGAACCACCTGCCGGACAGTCCAATATCAACTGCTGGCTATGCCAGAACCACCTGGGGGACAGTCCGGGATCACCTGCCAGACATGGCGGAACCACCTCTCAGACGTACCAGAACCACCTGCCGGAGAAGCTGGAAACACGTCCTGGACAGACTGGAACCACGTGACGGCCATGCCTGAACCACCTGCCGAGCACGGCGGAACCACCTGCCGGACACGCCAAAATCACCTGTGGGCTACGCCAGAACCACTTGGACGACTCTCCGAAATGACCTGCCGGGCATGTTGGAACCACCTCTCAGACGTGCCAGAAGCACGTGGCGGACAGTCCGGAATCACCTGTTGGGCATACGCAACCACCTCTGACACGTACCAGAACCACGTGCCGTGCACGCCGGAACCACCTACCGGACAGACCGGAATCAACTTTTGGGCATGCCGGAACCACCAGTCAGATGTGCCGGAAAAACGTGCCGGAGACGCCGGAAGCACCTGCCGAGCACGTCGCAACCACCTGCTCAACTCGCCTGAACCACCTGCCGGACGCGCCAAAATCACCTGCCCGCTACACCAGCACCACTTCGGGGACAAGCCGGAATCACGTGAGGGGCATGCCGGCACAGCCTCTCAGACTGAACCTCGTGCCGGACACCACAGAACCACCTGCCGGACAGACCGGAACCACCTGCCGGACACGCCGGAACCACCGGCTCGACCCGCCGGAACGACCGCTGGACATGCAAAATCACCTGCCGGCTACGCCGGAAACACTTGGCGAACACTCCGGAATCACCTGCCGGGCATGCCGGAACCACCTCTCAGATATGCCAGAACCACGTGCCAATGACCCCGGAAGCACCTGCCGAGCACGCCGGAACCACCTGCTCGACTCGCCAGAACCACCTGCCGGACACGCAAAAATCACCTGCCGGCTACGCCACAACCAGTTGGGGAACACTTCGGAATCACCTGCCGGGCTTGCTGGAACCACCTGCCGGTCATGCCAAAATCACCTGCCAACTACGCCAGTACCACTTGGCGGACACTCTGGAAACACCTGTCGGGCCGGCCGGAACCACATCTCAGACGTGCCAGAACCATGTGCATGAGATGCTGGAACCACACCCCGAACAGACGGAAAACACCTGCCAGACCCGTCTGAACAACCTGCCGAGCACGCCGGAGCCACCTGCTCGACTCGCCGGAACCACCTACCTGACATGCCCAAATCACCAGCCGGGTATGCCAGAACCACTTGGCGGACACTCCGGAATCATCTGCCGGACATGCCGGAACCAGCTCTCAGACACACCAGAACCACGTGCCGGAGACGCCGGAAGCACCTTCCGAGCATGCCGGAGCCACCTGCTCGACTCGCCAGAAACACCTGCCGGACACGCCAACATCACCTGCCGGGTACGCCAGAACCACCTGGCGGACACTCCGAAACCACCTGTCGCGCATGCCGGAACCAACTCTCAGACGAGCCGGAAGCACGTGCCGGACACGCCGGAATCACCTACCGGACAGACCGGAACCACCTGCCGAGCACGCCGGAGCCACCTGTTCGACTCGCTGGAACCACCTGCCGGACAGGCCAATATCAACTGCTGGCTATGCCAGAACCACCTGGGGGATGGTCCGGAATCACCTGCCAGCCATGGCGGAACCACCTCTCAGACGTACCAGAACCACCTGCCGGAGAAGCTGGAAACACGTCCTGGACAGTCTGGAACCACCTGCCGGCCAAGCCTGAACCACCTGCCAAGCACAACGGAACAACCTGCCAGACACGCCAAAATCACCTGCGTGTTATGCCAGAACCACTTGGAGGACTCTCTGGGATGACCTGCCGGGCATGCCGGAACCACCTCTCAGACGTGCCAGAACCATGTGGCGGACAGTCTGGAATCACCTGTTGGGCATGCGCAACCACCTCTGAGACGTACCAGAACCACATGCCGTGCAGGCTGGAACCACCTACCGGACAGACCGGAATCACCTTTCGGGCATGCCGGAACCCCCTGTCAGATGTGCCAGAAACACGTGCCGGAGACGCCGGAAGCACCTGCCAAGCACGTTGGAACCACCTGCTCAACTCGCCTGAACCACCTGCCGGACATGCCAAAATCACCTGCCGACTATGCCAGAACCACTTGGCGAACACTCCGGAATCAATTGCCGGGCATGCAGGAACCACCTCTCAGACATGCCAGAACCCCGTGCCAATGACCCCGGAAGCACCAGCCGAGCACGCCGGAACCACCTGCTCGACTCGCCAGAACCACCTGCCGATCACGGAAAGATCACCTGCCGGCTACGCCACAACCAGTTGGTGAACACTTTGGAATCACCTGCCAGGCTTGCTGGAACCACCTGCCAGTCATGCCAAAATCACCTGCCAACTACGCCAGAACCGCTTGGCGGACACTGCGCAAACACCTGTCGGGCCGGCTGGAACCACATCTCAGACGTGCCAGAAACGTGTTCATGAGATGCTGGAACCACACCCCGAACAGACGGATACCACCTGCCAGAACCGCCTGAACCACCTGCTGAGCACGCCGGAACCACCTGCTCGACTCACCGGTACCACCTCCCTGACACGCCAAAATCACCTGCTGGGTATGCCAGAACCACGTGGCGGACACTCCGGAATCATCTGCCGGACATGCCGGAACCAGCTCTCAGACACACCAGAACCAAGTGCCGGACACGCCGGAAGCACCTGCCGAGCAAGCCGGAGCCACCTGCTCGACTCGCCAGAAACACCTGCCGGACACGCCAAAATCACCTGCCGGGTACGCCAGAAGCACCTGGCGGACACTCCGGAATCACCTGTCGCGCATGTCGGAACCACCACTCAGACGTGCCGGAAGCACGTGCCAGACACGCCGGAAACACCTACCGGACAGACCGGAACCACCTGCCAAGAACGCCGGAGCCCCCTGTTCGACTCGCTGGAACCACCTGCCGGACAGGCCAATATCAACTGCTGGCTATGCCAGAACCACCTGGGGGACAGTCCGGTATCACCTGCCAGCCATGGCGGAACCACCTCTCAGACGTACCAGAACCACCTGCCGGAGAAGCTGGAAACACGTCCTGGACAGACTGGAACCACGTGACGGCCATGCCTGAACCACCTGCCGAGCACGGCGGAACCACCTGCCGGACACGCCAAAATCACCTGCGGGCTACGCCAGAACCACTTGGACGACTCTCCGAAATGACCTGCCGGGCATGTTGGAACCACCTCTCAGACGTGCCAGAAGCACGTGGTGGACAGTCCGGAATCACCTGTTGGGCATACGCAACCACCTCTGACACGTACCAGAACCACGTGCCGTGCACGCCGGAACCACCTACCGGACAGACCGGAATCAACATTTGGGCATGCCGGAACCACCAGTCAGATGTGCCAGAAACACGTGCCGGAGACGCCGGAAGCACCTGCCGAGCACGTCGCAACCACCTGCTCAACTCGCCTGAACCACCTGCCGGACATGCCAAAATCACCTGCCCGCTACACCAGCACCGCTTCGGGGACAAGCCGGAATCACGTGAGGGGCATGCCGGCACAGCCTCTCAGACTGAACCTCGTGCCGGACACCACAGAACCACCTGCCGGACAGACCGGAACCACCTGCCGGACACGCCGGAACCACCGGCTCGACCCGCCGGAACGACCGCTGGACATGCAAAATCACCTGCCGGCTACGCCGGAAACACTTGGCGAACACTCCGGAATCACCTGCCGGGCATGCCGGAACCACCTCTCAGATATGCCAGAACCACGTGCCAATGACCCCGGAAGCACCTGCCGAGCACGCCGGAACCACCTGCTCGACTCGCCAGAACCACCTGCCGGACACGCAGAAATCACCTGCCGGCTACGCCACAGCCAGTTGGGGAACACTTCGGAATCACCTGCCGGGCTTGCTGGAACCACCTACCGGTCATGCCAAAATCACCTGCCAACTACGCCAGTACCACTTGGCGGACACTCTGGAAACACCTGTCGGGCCGGCCGGAACCACATCTCAGACGTGCCAGAACCATGTGCATGAGATGCTGGAACCACACCCCGAACAGACGGAAAACACCTGCCAGACCCGTCTGAACAACCTGCCGAGCACGCCGGAGCCACCTGCTCGACTCGCCGGAACCACCTACCTGACATGCCCAAATCACCAGCCGGGTATGCCAGAACCACTTGGCGGACACTCCGGAATCATCTGCCGGACATGCCGGAACCAGCTCTCAGACACACCAGAACCACGTGCCGGAGACGCCGGAAGCACCTTCCGAGCATGCCGGAGCCACCTGCTCGACTCGCCAGAAACACCTGCCGGACACGCCAACATCACCTGCCGGGTACGCCAGAACCACCTGGCGGACACTCCGAAACCACCTGTCGCGCATGCCGGAACCAACTCTCAGACGAGCCGGAAGCACGTGCCGGACACGCCGGAATCAGCTACCGGACAAACCGGAACCACCTGCCGAGCACGCCGGAGCCACCTGTTCGACTCGCTGGAACCACCTGCCGGACAGGCCAATATCAACTGCTGGCTATGCCAGAACCACCTGGGGGACGGTCCGGAATCACCTGCCAGCCATGGCGGAACCACCTCTCAGACGTACCAGAACCACCTGCCGGAGAAGCTGGAAACACGTCCTGGACAGTCTGGAACCACCTGCCGGCCAAGCCTGAACCACCTGCCAAGCACAACGGAACAACCTGCCAGACACGCCAAAATCACCTGCGTGTTATGCCAGAACCACTTGGAGGACTCTCTGAGATGACCTGCCGGGCATGCCGGAACCACCTCTCAGACGTGCCAGAACCATGTGGCGGACAGTCCGGAATCACCTGTTGGGCATGCGCAACCACCTCTGAGACGTACCAGAACCACATGCCGTGCAGGCTGGAACCACCTACCGGACAGACCGGAATCACCTTTCGGGCATGCCGGAACCCCCTGTCAGATGTGCCAGAAACACGTGCCGGAGACGCCGGAAGCACCTGCCAAGCACGTTGGAACCACCTGCTCAACTCGCCTGAACCACCTGCCGGACATGCCAAAATCACCTGCCTACTATGCCAGAACCACTTGGCGAACACTCCGGAATCACTTGCCGGGCATGCAGGAACCACCTCTCAGACATGCCAGAACCCCGTGCCAATGACCCCGGAAGCACCAGCCGAGCACGCCGGAACCACCTGCTCGACTCGCCAGAACCACCTGCCGATCACGCAAAAATCACCTGCCGGCTACGCCACAACCAGTTGGTGAACACTTTGGAATCACCTGCCAGGCTTGCTGGAACCACCTGCCAGTCATGCCAAAATCACCTGCCAACTACGCCAGAACCGCTTGGCGGACACTGTGGAAACACCTGTCGGGCCGGCTGGAACCACATCTCAGACGTGCCAGAAACGTGTTCATGAGATGCTGGAACCACACCCCGAACAGACGGATACCACCTGCCAGAACCGCCTGAACCACCTGCTGAGCACGCCGGAACCACCTGCTCGACTCACCGGTACCACCTCCCTGACACGCCAAAATCACCTGCTGGGTATGCCAGAACCACTTGGCGGACACTCCGGAATCATCTGCCGGACATGCCGGAACCAGCTCTCAGACACACCAGAACCAAGTGCCGGACACGCCGGAAGCACCTGCCGAGCATGCCGGAGCCACCTGCTCGACTCGCCAGAAACACCTGCCGGACACGCCAAAATCACCTGCCGGGTACGCCAGAAGCACCTGGCGGACACTCCGGAATCACCTGTCGCGCATGACGGAACCACCACTCAGACGTGCCGGAAGCATGTGCCAGACACGCCGGAAACACCTACCGGACAGACCGGAACCACCTGCCAAGAACGCCGGAGCCCCCTGTTCGACTCGCTGGAACCACCTGCCGGACAGGCCAATATCAACTGCTGGCTATGCCAGAACCACCTGGGGGACAGTCCGGGATCACCTGCCAGCCATGGCGGAACCACCTCTCAGACGTACCAGAACCACCTGCCGGAGAAGCTGGAAACACGTCCTGGACAGACTGGAACCACGTGACGGCCATGCCTGAACCACCTGCCGAGCACGGCGGAACCACCTGCCGGACACGCCAAAATCACCTGCGGGCTACGCCAGAACCACTTGGACGACTCTCCGAAATGACCTGCCGGGCATGTTGGAACCACCTCTCAGACGTGCCAGAAGCACGTGGCGCACAGTCCGGAATCACCTGTTGGGCATACGCAACCACCTCTGACACGTACCAGAACCACGTGCCGTGCACGCCGGAACCACCTACCGGACAGACCGGAATCAACTTTTGGGCATGCCGGAACCACCTGTCAGATGTGCCAGAAACACGTGCCGGAGACGCCGGAAGCACCTGCCGAGCACGTCGCAACCACCTGCTCAACTCGCCTGAACCACCTGCCGGACACACCAAAATCACCTGCCCGATACACCAGCACCACTTCGGGGAGAAGCCGGAATCACGTGAGGGGCATGCCGGCACAGCCTCTCAGACTGAACCTCGTGCCGGACACCACAGAACCACCTGCCGGACACGCCGGAACCACCGGCTCGACCCGCCGGAACGACCGCTGGACATGCAAAATCACCTGCCGGCTACGCCGGAAACACTTGGCGGACACTCCGGAATCACCTGCCGGGCATGCCGGAACCACCTCTCAGATATGCCAGAACCACGTGCCAATGACCCCGGAAGCACCTGCCGAGCACGCCGGAACCACCTGCTCGACTCGCCAGAACCACCTGCCGGACACGCAGAAATCACCTGCCGGCTACGCCACAACCAGTTGGGGAACACTTCGGAATCACCTGCCGGGCTTGCTGGAACCACCTGCCGGTCATGCCAAAATCACCTGCCAACTACGTCAGTACCACTTGGGGGACAGTGTGGAAACACCTGTCGGGACGGCCGGAACCACATCTCAGACGTGCCAGAACCATGTGCATGAGATGCCAGAACCACACCCCGAGCAGACCGAAACCACCTGCCAGACCCGCCTGAACCACCTGCCGAGAACGCCGGAACCACCTACTCAACTCGCCGGAACCACCTACTTGACACGCCACAATCACCTGCCGGGTATGCCAGAACCACTTGGTGGACACTCCGGAATCATCTGCCGGAAATGCCAGAACCAGCTCTCAGACACACCAGAACCACGTGCCGGACACGCCGGAGCAGCAGCTGAGCATGCCTGAGCCACAAGCTCGACTTGCAAGAAACACCTGCCAGACACGCCAAAATCACCTGCCGGCTACGCCAAACCACTCGGCAGACACTCTGGAATCACCTGCCGGGCATGATGGAACCACCTCTCAGAGGTGCCACAACCACATGTCGGAGACGGCGGAATCACCTGAGGAGAATTCCGGAAGTTCCTGATCCACTCCACAGAACCACCTGCCGGACACGCCAAAATCACCTGCCACTACGCCAGAACCACTCGGCGGACACTCCGGAATCACCTGTCGGGCATGACGGAACCACCTCTCAGAGGTGCAAGAACCACATCCCGGACACTCCAGAATCACCTGTCGGGCTTGCCGGAACCAACTCTCAGACTTGCCAGAATCATGTTCCCGACATGCCGGTACCACCTGCCGAGTATGCCGGAACCACCTTATCCACTCCCCAGAACCACCTGCTGGACACGGCAAAATCACCTGCCGGATACACCACAACCA